>NC_064816.1:55153169-55307227 GCF_023721935.1 Panthera uncia
GGATGGGTGGATGGATGGATGGATGGATGGGTAGGTGGGTAGATGGATAGGTGGATGGATGGATGGATAGATGGATAGATGGGTAAGTGGGTGATAGGTGGGTGGATGATTGTTGGTATGAATGTGTGCATATGCATGTAAGTCTTGACTCTGGAAGATACTTCAGGCTTCTTTGTTCTATACTCTTTCCAAAAAGACCCAGGATGCCCCACATTCCAGAAGCTACAGAGGTCCATGGTGTGTATGTAGGCAGTGGGGGTTGAATCATCCTGGAGGCTTAGGATGAGCTGTTGGAAGTGGGATCAGAGCTCTGCCTAGGGTTGCCCCATGCAGGTATGGTCTGAAGACTAGGGCACTATGGGTGGGGAGAGGAGAGTGGCTGCCCTAACAGGCTGGTGCACTTTGGAACACGGCGGGGGCGGTCCCCACAAATGATGCCTTTGCTCAGGCAGTAACCCTCCACTGGAGGCTAGAACTGAGCTTCCAGAGACCATGTGGACCACTACCAGGAAGGGTGTTACCCGGGTAGGGGTTGAGGGGAAAGGATCCTGGGGACCCAGTGGGCACCCATTACCACGGGCCAGGAAGGTTGAACAGGACACTTTCCTGGACGTCTTGGGGGAGGGAAAGCAGGTCTGAGCCACGTCTGTGTCAGGACCTAAGCTGAGATTGTCCTGTTACCTCTGGAGAAGAAGAGAGGCCCGCCCTGCCTGGCACTGGGCATTCACTGTCTCTTCTACCTGTCTAGTAACCCACCACCTGACCAACTCTCCATCAGCGCACCAATTTATATGCTCATCGACCCTTCTACCCATCCTCCCACAGACCTGTCCATCTACTACTCCTTCCCTTCATTCATCTGTCTGTCTGTTTTTCCATCCATCCGTCTATCCACCCGTTAGGCTAGCAATCCCACATACACAGCCTTTTCTCTGTTCTAAGCTGTCCTCACAGCAATCCTATGAGGAAATGCTATTATTATTCCCACTTTACAGATGAGATGTAGAAAGTGAGAGACAGAGAGGTTAAGTGACTTCCCCAAGAACACACAGCTGGTAAATGGCAGAGCTGTCTGACCTGACAGGCTGAGCTCTGAACCTCCCAGTTTTCTGTTCAGCCATCTAGCCACCCTTATAGCTGTCCATCATTCAGTCCCTTCACTCACCTGTCACTGTCCATCCAGTGGCCCATCCATCTCTGTCACCCATCCATCCTGAAGGTAATGCAGTTAGAGAACCAGGGGCCCTGAGGGGAGAGAAGGCCCGGACTGCCCATCTGGCTGGGCTGGGGTGGACTGCGGGGGTGGGGTGGGCTGCCCCGGGCTGGGCAGGGCTGCATGAGGCTGGAGGGAATTAGCCGAGTGACTGCCAGGATCATCTAATTAGGAACGCTAGTGATAAGAAGATAGGATCGAGGGTGATTAGAATCCTTTTAAAAAGCCACTCCATTAATTACAGAGACAGAGAGGGGCCTCTGGCTGCTCAGAATACCAATTGGCTGCCTAATCGGCCTCCATCAGCTCGCCCTGGGGAGGGTTCCTGGGACCGCTGTGTGACCTTGGGTGTGCCCTGCCCTCTCTGGGCCTCCCGTGCATGCACTGGATCAGGCTCTTCCTGAGATCACCTGGTCACCCAAGGTCCTCTTTTTCTTCCCAGGCCATGGCTTGCGGGGGGCAGGCAGGCCCCCTGAGGCCCTGAGGGTGGGCCTCAGACTGGGGACACAGAGGCTGCAAGCCAGGGAGGTTAGCCTGGCTCCCCAGGGAGGAGGCAGTCCTGACGGGGAGGAGTTTTCCCACGGCACCGGTGAATGAGGACAGCAAGGGTCAGAGAGGGAAAGTGAGCAAACAGCCAGTGGTGGTCAAGGGTGTGGGGGCTGAACTCAAGTCATGCCTGCACATCCCTGTGTCCTCACGCAGGCCCTGGGGAGGGACTCAGACGCCTCTGCTCTTAACACTTTTGGTCTTAGGATTTCAGAGGACACGACTCAGAACGATTTTCGGCAGGGAATATCACCTCTGCCAAGTTCCACACCTTCGTCTGTAGGAAGCTCGCCCCACCTCGTCCTTGGTAAGCTGGAGAGGGCCCCCCATCTTCTGAGATCCTTGGGCAGTGAGCAGCTGAGATCTGCCTCTGTGTTGTATGCCCATCCTATAAGCCCTGGGACAGCCCTGAACCCTGGGGGTCTCCAGCCCTGTCTCCATCCTCGCTGCCTCCTACAGACGGACCACCCCAGGGTGGGGCCTCAGGCTGAGCACAGGGCCTGGGGTCAGAGAAGCGCAGAGATCTTTGCTGGGGGAGCTCCAGGACCACAGGAAAGTTCCTCTTTGCAAAAATACATTACAGGTCAAGTCTCAGGCAAGGCAGGCAGAGGGGACCCTGGGTCGAGGGGAAGCATCTCATCATCCTGGGTCCCTTGTCTCTTAATTGGATGTAAGCAGCCACACAGCGTCCTGATTGCGTGGCCATGGGACCCTCAGGTGTCTCCTGTAGCTCCCCGACGGTTGTTGCATGACCCCATTAGCATCACCGTAAACGTATGACCATCCCTATGTCCACCATCAACCTCCCTCTTCCCCACCATCGCCATTATGACCATCCCTGCCTCCTCCAGTATCGCCAGCGATCGCACCAGGTCACTATCATCACATTGTCACCACCACCACATCCCACCTCTGACGCCACCGCCACTGTCATCACCGGCCTCCACCTCGACAGTATTCACGTTCCTTGACCCACGTCACCGCCATTAGTGTCACCAACACCATCTTCGTCTCAGCCAGTGTCACCCTCGCCACGACACCATTGCTACCGTCACTGCCACTACCCTTACTGTTGTCACCACCACCCGTGTCACCACCGGTGTCCCCTGGCCCAGTGTCCCCACTGCCCACCTCCCTCCTCATGCCCACCGTCATTGTCGCGTCTGTCACCCCCACCGCCCACACCACCTTCCCCTGAGCCACTGTCACCATGACCGCGTGCACACAGCTGCTGACCGTGACAGGTATGAAGACACAAAGTGTGAGTTTTCACGACCAGGGGACGACCTGGGCGCGTAAAGATCAGGGAAACGAGGCATCACTGATAGTCTTGGTCTGCTGCCCCAAAGTGGTGAGATCTTAAGAGTTTGCCTGGAAGCTGCTGGAATCTCACGATCTTCTGGGAAGCCCCCCCCCCCCCCCGCCGCCCCGCCCCTGAGCATCTCAGCCTGCATCTCTGAAGGGGGGCGGTTCTCAGAGGGTTGCCCAGAACTTCCTGCAGACCTCCAGTTGCCGTCGGCCCACAACGGCCTCTCTCTCCTCTGCTTTCCGTAGCTCATGCATTGGCAGACTCCACCCCGGAACCACATGGGGAAGGGGATTCTGGAAAATCTTCCCGAATTCTCTAGGACGCCGAGGGGACCATGGAGGAGGGCGGCGGCAACGCTGAGTTAGCAACAGAAACTCCAGGACATCGCACCTGCTGCTTCATCACCATCAGCATCAACACCGTAGCTAGAGCACATCGTGACTGTTGTCAGCAAGCCCTCCATTGCTGTCACAGGTCCTGTCGTGTTGAGCAGCGCTTCGGTCACCAGAGCATTGCCATCGCCGGCAGCACCAGGGCCACCCCCCACCCTCCGCATGCTGCAAGATCACCCACTCCCTAAGAGGATTGTGCCTCCCCACCTGTAGCCTGAGACGTGCGGACACTTCCTGGAGGAGTGCCATTCCCCACCTCGCTGATGCTGGCCTTGGCCTCATGGCATGAGCAAGGGCGACGTACATCCCATCCCGGGAGAAGTTTCCAGAGGCACTCCGCCTTTTGCCCGGCTCTTCCTCCCACCCTCTCTGCCACGAGAACGCCACGTTCCAGACCGGAGCCCTTCCTCATCCGGAATCCCAGATGAGAAGACGTGTGAGTTGGAACCCCAGCAGCTGACAGAAGTGGGCAAGGCCTAAATGGCTGTCGTAAGGCTCTGGGATGTGGGGGTTGTTACCAAAGCAAAGCTGTACAGCACGCAACTTCCTCTACTCCATTGCCTTTGTCACCATCACCGTCACTAACGTCACCACCTCCAGGACCATGGCTGCCATGACCACCCTCCCCGATAGGAGCCTTTCCATCACCTCCCCGTCACACCTCCACTGTCGCTATCAACGGTGCCCAATGACCGTCCATCCCGTCCATTGTTACACGTCCAGGGTCAGTGTCACCACCACCAGCACCTTGTCTGTCATTATCAACTCCACTATCACTGCCATACTTACTCTCACCCTCACCACTGCCTCCATGTCAGAAATGCTACCCTAATCACCTCCACCATGTTAACTGCCTTACTGGCCACCACACACCCCCTTCGCCGTCACTGTCCCCACAGTCGTCACCGAGAATTGGGCAGGCAGGCAGCTTTCCCCAGGTCCAATGGGCAGGCCCGTCGAGAACAGGCTGTGACTACAGTGACAGAAACAGTTACAAAAATAAAGAAGCGTTTTCATCTGTAGCTACACTCAGTGGACTTATTCTCGGTTGTCTATTTCCTCTACTGAGTGATATGTGTTAGGTGTCAGCCCATGTGGCAGATGGACACGGGGCACAGAGGACAAGTCCTGCTCCTGGGGAGGTGTATGGGGGTGACAGCATCTCTCACTCTAGGTCAGGCTTGCAAAGTGTCTCCAGATTCTGAGTTCCACCTCCTGGCATTTGGGATTGGCCAGAACCTGCTGTTCCCTGTTAGGTTCTGGGAATGTAGCACTGACAGAGAGGGAAGGAAGAGAGAAAGAGAGAGAGAGTACAGACAGGGGTATGGGGTAGGGACTAGAGAAAGGAAGACGGGCAGGGAAGGAAGGAAGGAGAGAAGGCAGAGGAATGCCTTCTTAAAACATTTTTTTATTACATTTATTTATTTTTGAGATACAGAGTGCAAGCGGGAGAGGGGCAGAGAGAGAGAGAGAGACAGAATCCGAAGCAGGCTCCAGGTTCTGAGATGTCAGCACAGAGCCCGACTCAGGGCTCGAAACCAGGAAGCGTGAGATCATGACCAGAGCTGAAGTCAGACACTTAACCAACTGAGCCACCCAGGCGCCCCAGGAATGCCTTCTTAGGTAGGACTTAGTGATCCCAACAGCTCTCTCCTCGCGGATGCGCTTACTAGGCAGTTTAGCCTGTGTTCCACCCCAACTGGAGGGGGTGAGGGGAAGGGAGTAAGAGACGTCAATCAGTAAATCAGTATAGTTCCTTGCTATTTCTAAGTACGATCATGGGATCATAGAATTAAGGATCTACATGGGAGCAAGAATTAAGGAAATGTAAATGCCTAGGAACCTGTGGTTACCTCACTCACCTTGCTAGCTTACTAAGTCACAAACTGGGTGACTTAACAGAGGGGCGCCTGGGTGGCTCAGTCGGTTAAGCGTTCGACTCTCGGTTTCAGCGCAGGTCATGATCTCACGGTCCGTGAGTTCGAGCCACGCGTCGGGCTCTGTGTTGACAGTGTGGAGTCTGCTTGGGATTCTGTGTCTCTCTCGCTCCCTATGCCTCCCCCACTCACGCTGTCTCTTTCTCACAAATAAATAAACTTGAAAAAAAAAAAAAAAGAACAAAAGCCTCAAACGGCAGAAACGTAACCTCTCACAGTCCTGGAGGCCGGAAGTCCACGAGCAAGGTGTCACAGGGCCGCACACCCTCCCTCTGGCCTCTGGCGACTTCAGGCTCTCCCTGTGCCACGCTGCTACCCCTCTGTTCTGTATGTCCCTGTAAGGACACTTGATAATCCAGGATGCTCTCATCTCGACACCCCTAATTTAATTACATCTGCAAAGATCTCTCCTCCAAATAAGATCACATTCACAGTTTCCAGCGATTAGGACAGGGACGTAGCTTTTGGGGAGGCCACGATCTAACCCACTACCCCCATTATCAATCCCGATTTCTCTTTCTTCCAGAGTTGCGCGGAATGCTTCTTTCCATTTGCTGTCCTCAGACAGCCCTGGGTTTGCCTCTGTCTCTCTCTCACTGACCTGCTGTGTGACCCTGAATACATCCTGCATGTCTCTGAGCCTCAGTCATTAAACAAACATTTACTGATCACCAGGCACGGAATACCCCTGCCTTTGTGGGGCTGACCTCTGAGGATCTGACCCTATTAAGGGGTACAAGAAGAATGAATTCCTGCGCCTGCCTCCCTGCCTGATTCCCCACTTCGGGCCCCCTCACTCTATCCCAACAACCCAGCTAAGTGGGCCTGTGGCAGGAAGGCCTCCCTCCCCCTCCCTGACCAAGGCTCACCTAGGCCCGATCCTGCGACAGATTCTGCCTCTGCTCCTTGGCTCCCAGGAGCTCAGCCAACAGACCCAGCGTGACCAAACTCCAAATTCCAGGCCCACCAAGGTGCCCACCTCTTTGGCAGGGGCAGGCCAGGTCCAGAGCTGGGGGATTTGCCCCGCCCCGGATGGGGGGGGCTGATGTCACAAAGGGCCCAGCCTCTGCTCCGCAGGGGGGCCTGCCCCTGGCCTGGCCCCACTGTGGCAGTGCTCCCTCCCCCTCCCCCTGTCAGTGGAGGCGCCCACCTGTCCCTGAGAACTGGTACTATGAAAGGGTAGACTCACTGGGCAGAGCCGTGCCCGGAGCCAGTAGATTCCAGCAAGGCCCCCCCCGCCGCTGAGGGAGCCACACCAGCTGTTGCCTCCTCTGAGCCCATCCCTGCCACCCAGGCCACCGGTGCCCACCTCACCTTCTGCCCCACCTTCGCCTCCCCCTTCTCCCCACCCCTGCCTCGGCATGGCCAACTATTACGAAGTGCTGGGGGTGCAGGCGAGCGCCTCCCCAGAGGACATCAAGAAGGCCTACCGCAAGCTGGCCTTGCGCTGGCACCCGGACAAGAACCCCGACAACAAGGAGGAGGCTGAGAAGAAGTTCAAGCAGGTGTCCGAGGCCTACGAGGTGCTGTCCGACTCCAAGAAGCGCTCCGTGTACGACCGAGCGGGCTGCAACAGCTGGCGGGCCGGTGGCGGGGCCAGCACCCCCTACAGCAGCCCCTTCGACACCGGCTACACCTTCCGTAACCCCGAGGACATCTTCCGCGAGTTTTTCGGTGGCCTGGACCCCTTCTCGTTCGACTTCTGGGACACCCCTTTCAACAGCAACCACGCTGGCCAGGGCCACGGCCTGAGGGGGGCCTTCTCGGCCGGCTTTGGCGAGTTCCCGACCTTCATGGAAGCCTTCTCGTCCTTCGACGCCCTGAGCCGGGGTGGCGGTGCCAGCCACACCACCTTCTCGTCCACCTCCTTCGGGGGCTCCGGCAGCTCGGGGTTCAAGTCGGTGATGTCGTCCACCGAGCTGGTCAACGGACACAAGGTCACCACCAAGCGCATCGTGGAAAACGGGCAGGAGCGCGTGGAGGTGGAGGAGGACGGGCGGCTCAGGTCAGTGACCATCAATGGCAAGGAGCAGCTCAAGCAGGTGGACAAGTGACCCAGGCCACCTGGGCCCCTGGCCTGCCACCCGCCGCCGCGCCCCAGGGCGTGAGTGCGGCTGATGCTTAATAAAGGTGCCAAGTGAGTTCATGAGAACAGCTTGCCTGCATGTGGCGGGGGTGGGGGGGGGGGGGGGGGGAGAGGGGGGCAGTTGCTTGGGAGCGTGGGGAACCTGCTTGGCAGGCCGGGCCCCAGCCACAGAGGGGTGTGTGTGCTCTGGCCCGTGGGTGCCGCCTGCACATGTGGGCCGCGTTCGTGGTTTGTGACCCCTCTCGTGCCGTGACTGCCTATCCTTCTCGGCCCAGCCTTATGACTCTGAGCCTGCCGTTGGCTCTCTGATGGGGCCGCATCATCCTCCCAGGGCCTCCCAGCTCCACGTCTCAGCCCCCTGCCCCCCAGTGATTTTTCATTTGGCCATCGTGCCCAACCCAAGCTGCATCGCTTCACCTGCCTTGCTGTAAACCGTCAGTGGCTCCCACTGCTCTAAGCATAAAGACCTCAGGCCTCATCCTCACCATGAGGCCCTAGTGGCCTGGCCCCTGAACGCCTTCCTGGTCTCACGTCCCGGCAACCCTCACTCTCTAAGCTCCAGACATACTGACCTCCTCTCTATTTCTCCATGGAACCAAATGTCTTGCAACCTCAGGGCCTTTGCACATGCTGTTCTCCCTGGTAATTGCCCACTCATCTGTAGGCTTTTGCTCAACCACCACCTCTTCAAGGAGGCCTTCTGAGGACTGGGACCCTGTTATATAATTTCCAGTTGACCCCCAAAGTAACCCTATGTAGGAGGGACTTTTGCCTGAGGGTCACATGTGTGGACACTGTGCACACATCTCTGTCTGTATATGTCCAGCACAGAGAAGTGGAAGATGGTTTGAGTTCAGTCTGCTGCCCCAGTGGACCATAAACACAAAAACAGGAACTCTGATCCTGTTTTTGCTCACGTCCAGCACCTACCCCAGGGCACGAAGACAGTAGATACACAGTAAATATTTGTTGTATGAAGGTGTTTGCGTGGGCATGCTTGTGTGTGTTTGTCCATGACCCTGAGTGAGGTTGCTACAGCTGGACCACAGGGCTCTGTCCTCGGCATTGTGTCCTCAGTGTTGGCACTAGGGCATTGAAGGAGCCACAAAAGGCACGGGCCTCACATTCTCAGACACACTCCATTGGGAGTGAGCTTCCCATCACGGAAGGAGTGACAGTGCCGAATTCTGATTCCGTGTGGACCTGCCGAGTGCTAGTCTTTTAAAAATATTTTTTAAGCATATTTTTATGCTGAAGCAATCTCCAGTTTCAGATGTGTCCTGCACTTTTAATTCAGCGCAATTCAAGAGATATGTATTGGGCGGATTATTATATGCCAGGCACAGCGCCAGGTCCTGGGGATACAGCAATGGGCAAGACAGACTCCTGCACCGATGGGGCAGACGTTGTACTGGGGAGCCAGAGAACAAGCAGGTGTGTGGAACATTGTCCCCTGTCCCTGTCATAATGAATGTGAGGGAGGAAATACAGGCAGGTAGGCTCATGGAGAAGGATGGGGTCAAGGGCACGGGCAGGCGAGTTTTCAGTTGGGGAATGGAAGTGAGATCAGGGACCATGTAGTTATCTGGGGGAAAAGCATTCTCGACAGAGGGAAGAGTAAACGCAAACCCTGCCCTGTTGAGGAACAGCAAAGAGGCCAGTGAGGGCCATACCCACAGTTCCATTTGATGCCCACGCTCTCCCAGATCGTAGTCGTTGACCCACGTTACATAAGAGGAAACTGAGAGGAGAGTCACATAACTGGCAAGTGGCTGAGCCAGGATTTCATCCAAAGGATTTACCTTCAAAATAATAATGGTAACAATAACAATAATAATAATAATCGCGGCAACAAAGGAGGAGTGTGCCTGTGAGTGTGTCTGCCAGTGTGTGTGTATGCGTGTGTGCACGCATGCACGAATGCATCTATGAAAGATCGGCATGCTGGCAATTCCTTATTCCTTGGGGGCTGGAGTGGAGCCAGAAATAGAGGCGATTCCAGGCTTCAGGGTTCAAGGCCGATTAGTGACAGGGTCTTTGGTTCCGAGGCTGCGAAGAGGGGGTGTGTGGGCGAGGCCAGGAAAGGCACTGTGAGTACCAATCATCCTGGGGCCTGATCAGGTTTTGCTCACCTATGCATCTCGACTCCTGGCCTGGCAAGTAGTAGGTGTCCAATAAATGATGTGAAATGAAGGGAGGTCGGAGCACACTGTTCCAGGGAACAGCAAGAATCAAGGGATGTGTTCAGAGGACAGCTTCCAGAACTCATGATGGGCGAGACTTCTGGGGAGGCCATAAACCTATAGGGGAGGGTGGGATCTGGCCAAAGACAGACCTGGGAGGAATTCATTCCCATTTCCCAATGCACACTTAAGCTGAGGAGCACCCATCATGGAAGTCAGGGTGTGGTGCTGGAAGCCTGCAGGTGGACCTGGGTACTTATCTACAAGGGGAACCTGTTGAAGGTTTCTTCTAAGAAGTCAAGGGGCATCACCCCAGATCTCTAGGGGATACAAAGCCCCTTGGGTGCTGCAAGTGCCCTGGCTGAGAGGACACTGTAGGTGACCTGGCTGTTGGCCGCACCTCCAGGCTCTGCCTAGCCTCTAGCTTCTTGGGTCCCGCCTCCGGGAGCCTCTGGGACAGACCAGCAGCTGGAGGTCTCCTAACCATGTTACCGGAGGAGCAGGAGAGCCCCATGACGCACAGAAGGTTGAACCCCAGCTCCCAGCCCTGCAATGGGACTAACTTCATCAAAGCCCCCACTACAGCATTAACCACCTGACCTGTGCCCCTGCCGACCTGCTAATTTCACCAATTACTGGCCAACCGCGGCTGCATCAAGTGGGCCCGCTTAGCTCTGACAGCTGCTGGGCAAATCCAATTACGGCCGGCCGCCCAGGCGGTCGCATGGCCCTGGAGCTGGGTGCACAGCACAGATCCGGGTGCTTGCAAAGCACTGGTGTTCCCAAACACCCCCAGGATCCCCGGGCCAAGGCTCACGGCCGGCACTCCCTTCCTTTCACCAAGCCTGGCTCCAAAGCCCGTGCTTTCTCTCTCCAGCTCAGACCTGTGACCGATCATGGCATTCCCCTCCCAAACTCCTCCTGCGGCTGCCTGACTCGGCGCCTACTGTATCTGGCCACAAGTGTGCCGGGTCGTCAGCCACCCCGCTGAATCCTGTCTCAACCCTTAGTCCCCAGACTGAGGAACTGAAGCCCGGACAGGCTGGGGTGCACCTAGGGATGCACAACCAAAGATAAAGTCCAAACTCCCCAAATGGGCATTCGGGGCCCCTGCTGCCTTTCTAGCCGCACGTCTCACCCGCCCCCCACAGGCACTGGCTGCCGGGCCTGTACGAGCATCCACGGCTCGTACATTCTGTTCCCACACTCTGAGCCACCCTTCTCACCTCCTTTGGCCTGCCTGTTAAATTCATCCTTGGGGGCCTTGCTTCCATTGTCACCCCCTTGCAGAGGCCTCCCCGGGCCTCGCCGGAGCAGGACCTTCTGGCCGAGGGAACCCGGCCGTCTGGGCCTGGCTTTGTGCCAGGTGCCGAGACTTGCGGCAGCAAGGAAGCCTGGGGCCCCCACAGAGCCCCCATGGCCCAGCACGCACACCCTGACTTGGCCAGGCTGGTTGGGTCCAGCTCTGTCCCACTTCTCATGCAAGAGTGCCCTGGGGGGGGGGGTGACATTGAGGGCCCACTCCTGGCCCAGCCTCAAGGGGCCTCCTAAGCGGTGAAGGGCCCCACCTTCAGAATGTAGCTCCTCATTTCCACTGCTGCCTCCTGGACACCCCCCATCACTCCCCTGGACATTGTGTCAGCCTCCCCCTGGGCTGCCCTGCCTCCTCCTTTCTCCTCCTTCATGCTGTTCTTATCCCGGCAGACAGAAGGATCTTGTGAAAAAGAGTCTGAGGAGACACTCAAAGGAAAAGCCAAAGTCCTAATGGTGGCTACAAGGCCCTGCATCAAGGGCCCCCTGCGACATCCGTGGTTTTCCCATTGCTAGCTCTTCTCCAGCCCCACTTGCCTTCTCACCAGCCTGTACACATACCTGGCATGCTCCTGCCTCAGGCTCTTTGCACTGGCTGTACCCTCTACCTGGAACCCTCCTCCCAGCTTGCCAAGCAGTCACCTCATTCCACACCTGCCTTCCGGTCTTTGTGCCTCTCCCTAGGCCCCCCTCACTCTCTCTGCTGCTGTCCTGCCTCGGGACTTTTGCACATGGTGACCCCTTTACCTGAAACACCTCTCCCCACTCAGCCCCACCCAGCTAAACTCCTGCCAACCCCTCTGGTCTCTTCCCAGATGCCACTTCCTCAGGGAGACCTCAGACCTAGTCAGGCTTCCCCTTCTCCACCCCTCACCTCACCCCAGGGTCCCCCCCTCATCCCTCCAGGGCCCCTGGAACTTGAAAGGGACCCAAATCAGGTAGGGAAGGAGTGGGGTCCCCATCACGGGTTGGACAACATGGCGTCCCGGCATGTTCTTCTGGCACTAGGATTTAGTGACACTGGAACATTTTACAAGTCAGGGCACCAGAGCCCTGGGGAGGGATGCTCCCTGGTTCACAGAGCAGGTGGGGAGCCAGCTCTGCAACCTGTCTGCTATGAGTAGCCTCAGGCCTGGCCAGCAGTGTGACCCCCACAGGCGTGTTTCCACCGGAGTCTGGTTTCTGCATGGACTGGGGTTGGGGGGCAATGTTCTCAACCCTACTGAGTCCCCAGGAAGAACTTTGTATGCATACTTTCCCCAGGGACTTGCACCAGCCCAAAAGAGGGCTATGTGCCCCCATTTTACAGATGGGGAAACTGAGGTTCAGAGGGTTAGAGACTTGGTCAAGGTCATACTGCCATGCGGGGGAGCCTGTTCTGCCCTCCTCATCCTTCCCCCCACCCCTGCACCCAGGGCCTGGGGCGGGGTGGGTGGGGCCCAGGCAGCCTCTGCCCGCCCTCCCTCCCTCTGGCCAGTCGATGTTATCGCAGCTGATTTAATTTCAAAGACGGATTGAGCCTTGGCGGGAGGGAGAGAGGCTAATCGCAGCCGCCATCTGCCCCGTTGTCATGGGGATGGGCTCCCAGCAATTGTGCAGGGGCTGGACCCAGATAAGGGCAACACAGTGGGCTGGAGGGGACTGCAGTGGGTGGGGTGGGGATGGGCAGGACGATGGGGGAGCAGGGCGAGACACAGGAGGAGGAGAGACCCATGGCCCCAAGAGAGGCAGGGGGCACTGAAGCACAAGGGCACAGGGGTGTCAGGGAGCTGGGGGAGAGGGCTCAAGGGTGCCCGAGCACAGAGAGACACAGAGAGACTGAGAGACACCGGAAGGCAGCTGGCAAATGGATGGCTGAGCAGAGGCTACGGGCAAGGCCAGTGATTGCAAGTCGGGTGACAAGAATGCCTTGCTCGCCCACTGCCCTCCTGGCCAAAGACTCGGACCGTGGCTACAGGGCCCTGCTGAGCCAGGCCATTCAGCCATGCCATCGTCTCCCACAGCGGCACTGCCACTGGGCCGGGGCCTTGGTGGGACGTTCAGATCTCCCCAGACTGCCCCTCTACCTCAATGTCACAGACCCCGGAGTCCCTCCCTGGCTAGGCAGGGTCCCAAGCTCGGCAGGAAACTGGCACCCTAGCTATTTCTACCAAATAGCTGCCAGGGCCCTTGGTCTGGCTCTTAGGACATCAAAACTTGCCAAGTCAGCAATGGCTTCATCTTGGGGGTGGAAGGGAGGTGCTGAGCGCCTCACGGCACACTGGTCCACAAATGTCATCCGCGTGCCCATTTTTACAGGACAGGGGTTTGCAAAGAGAGCTCCCCTTGTAACTCATTCGACAAATACTTGTCAGTCAGCTCCTGTGTGCCAGGCCTGGGAAGGTGTTGGGACAAGACCTCCGGGCTCTGCTCTGCCACCCCCACCGCCCAGGCTCCACGTTCCCAGGACTCAGGGCCTGGCATGCCTTAGCTCCATCCTCAAGGTGCCCCCACCCTGCTTTCACAGCTGAAGCTCTAGCACATTCCACCTCGGGTCTGTGTGCCTTTGCAGATGTTGGCCCCTCCCCGGGAACCAATGGCGAATCAGCGATTTCAATTGTTTTTTTCTGACGTTTATTTATTTTTGAGAGATACAGAGACAGAGTGCGAGCGGGGGAGGGGCAGAGAGAGAGGGAGATCCAGAATCCGAAGCAGGCTCCAGGCTCTGAGCTGTCAGCACAGAGCACGACACGGGGCTCAAACTCATGAACCGTGAGATCACGACCTGAGCCAAAGTCAAATGGCCAACCGACTGAGCCACCCAGATGCCCCTCGAATTGGCAATTTTAAGACAGTAGTTTCCTATGGCATCTCAGACCTCAGCCCGTAAGGACCTCCTGATTGCCCTTCCCTTACTGTCTGCCACTGTTTGGTCCTGCGTCTGCATCAGACCAGCAGAGGTGAGTGTCACTCTCTGTCCCGTCCAGTGCCCAGCTCACAAGGGCCTCAGGAATGCTGCCTTGTTCATTCTCCGCAGCAGGGTCAGACTTCAGATCTGTCCACCCACTGTGTGCTAACCCGGGGAGGTCCCTGGTGGATTCTAGGAAGGAACCACTGCCCTAGCCTCCTCCCTGGGCTCTGGGCCGCCAGCCCCAACCTGCCGGAGGTGGCCCTCCAGGGACAGCTCCTTTGACCTTGTCACCCCCCTGCTCCAGCCCTCAGAAAAAAACAAGGCACTTTGTTCCTTCCTGAAGGCCACCATCATTCCTAACTTGTTCTACCATCATCTGTTGCTGGAAGTCTAAAGTCCGAACTCCCCAAAGTGGCTCATAGGAAAATACCTGTATCTCCTCCGACTTGGGGACAAATGGGAACCTCCCAGTATACCCGCAGGTGGAGGTCTCCAAACCCCTCTTCAAGACCCAGGACAAAGTCCCATCACCTGCCGAGACCCTGAATTCCAGCCTCCTCCTTACCACCTCCCACATCCCTCTTTTATCCACAATGGATGATTGTTATCTGTCTACCTACCTACCTACCTACCTGTCATTGTGAAATATACATAACACAGAATTTACCATTTTAACCATTTTAAGTGTCCAGTTCAGTGGCACCAAGTATACTTACACTGTTGTGCAGCTGTCCCCAACCAGCCGTCTCCAGACTTCTACATCTGTCCAAACTGAAACTCTGTCCCCGTTAAACACTAACTCCCCATCCCCCTCCCCCAGCCCCTGCACCCACCACTCCACTTGCTGTCTTTGCGACTTTGGCGACTCCAGGGACCTCACGGAAGTGGAATCATGCAGTATTTGTCCTTCTGTGGGGCTTTTGTTGCTCGGACTTGCCCTTTTCTCTCCTGACCCCATGGACAGGCGTCTCCACCTAAAGTGCTCGGCACGGCCGTGGGTGATTCGGCTGAGGCTGACCCCAGCCAGAGGCTTCAGTGAGAAGCAATATTTTGGAACAGCTTTAAAGACTCCCGGCACCCTCTATGTACTTGGCAATTCTTTACGGACAAGTTCGTAGGACAAACCCGAAATTTCTTTTTACAGCTCGTGCTTATTACAACAAATAAAAAACGTCTAGAATATAAAATAAAAACACCCCCATAGACACACCCCTCAATTGGCTCCCCAGAGTTTCCACTGGGGGCAGTTTCCCGAGGCCCATGGCCAACGTTTTGGAAAGCTGTACTGTGCGTGTATAGATTTTTCCTTTTTAACCAAAACATCTTACCCGTGTCGTAACAGCCCTTGCTTTGTCCACAAAACGATATGCTGTGGACAGTGGCTGCCCTCCATAGCATGCAAAGGCGGCTCCGACGGGCGGGGATCCTCACCCCATCTCACGGGAGGGGAAGCTGAGGCCTCGTGGTGGAAGGGAGTTGCTTGGGCTTGCCAGACAGGAGGAAGAGGGGTGTGGCCCGATCCCAGGTTGGCCGGACAGCCAGCCTCTGATGCCCCTGAGTGGGTCTTCTCTCCTGGAGACAGATGCCCGGCAGCCCAGGGACTGAGGTCTGCAGATCCCTGTTTTCATCATCAGGCCTGCCAGAACTCAAGTGGACGGAGTGGGGACACCCCCTTGGGAGTAGTGGAGGGGGGCGGGCGCACAGGCCTCCAGCTGCAGGCAAGATGTGCACCATCTTGTTCTGGAAGGAGGAAGGAGGTAGAGTCAGATAGATGGGAGTCCATCCCGGGGCAACTCACCTCAACCCTCCGCGCCTCGGTTTCCTTGTCTGCCCAAATGAGGAGTTACTACCTACTACGCGGTGCCCCTCACACTGGCACTGGGGGCGTGGGGATACGTGGGCAATGCTCGTGTATGCCTTCCTCCCCTCAGGGTCCCCAGGGCTGGCGTGAGGGTAGGGGCAGCTGGCTGGCTTCCTGCGGCCCTACAAGCCACCCTCCCAGGTCCCACCCGTGGCCTTTGCTCTCTCCTCATTTCTCCACGTCTCTTCCTTGGCAATCCAGGGCTCTCACTTTCTTCGGGATTTCTCAGGGAAGCAGCCTGTAATGGTTTCGTCTCGCTGCTGTAACAGATTACCACACACTTAGGGGCTAAACGCAGCACAGCTTTATTCTCTTAGAGCTCTGCAGGCCAGAGTTCCAAAGCGGGCCTCACTGGGCTAGAATCGAGCTGTTGGCGATTCCTTCTGGAGACTCCAGGGAGAAGTGTCTCCGTGCCCCTTGAGGCCACCTGCATTCCTTGGCCCGGGGACCCGTCATCCACCTTCAGAGTGGACAGTGTAACGTCTCCAGTCACCCTCTCTGACTCTGACCCGCCTGCTTCTCTGTGACCCTTGTGGTTATACTGGACTAACATGGATAATCCAGGATGATCTCATCTCAAGACCCTTAACTTAATCACACGTGCAAAGTCCCTTTTGCCACTTCGGGTAACAGGCAGGGTCTGGGGACTAGTACGGGGACACCTTTGGGGTTGTTATTCAGCCCTCCACAGGGCCTGGAGAGAGGACAGGGGACGGAGGAGCTGGTAAGAGGCCAGCTCATGGCCACCTACTTCTCCAAATGCTTCCTGCCTGGTCCCCGGTGCCCATCCCCTGAACTGGTGGATGCGGTGGGATGTGTCTGGATCGGAGCAAAGGTGAAGAGATGAGGGGCTGTGGCTGGGAGCCAGGACTAGGAGGGAGGCCCTGCAAGGTGTGGCTGGAGCCAGCACCTGGGTGTGCAGCGAGGCAGGCGGGCAGCTGGCGGGGTCCCGGCCCTGCTCGGCCCCCCCGTCTGGGGACCCCCAGACCTGTTCCTCCCCCTGTCTGGGACTTGCTTCTCCATCTGCCAAAGCTCTCCCTCTCTCCTCTCCCCTGGCGCTGGGAGCCCCCTACCCCAGAACCCCTGGCATCTCGTCCATCTGACTCGTAATTCATCCCTTCGATTGAGACCTGAGAACGGTCTGGACACAGGTCTCGGTCAAGGCCCGGGATCACAGTGCAGATCTAGTCCCGGTGGGATGTCCACAGGGGCATTGTGGCTGAGGTTTGGCCAGCACAATGGGCCTCTCCTCCACAGGCCTTGCGAGGCACGGGAGTCGGGCGGCGCTGGGCCAGGGCCACCCTGCCCGTCAACCACACTGTGCTGTCACACCCCAAAGCAGGAACCTGGCACCGCCAGCCACTTGAGCCCCCAGGCGCCGTGGTTATGCCTGCGGTCACCCGAGCAGCCGGTCAGGAAACCCCTGGGGTCGTGGGGTTCTGGGGTGGCAGCGAGGGTACATACAAGCCACCTTCTCCAGACGCTCCGGCTGCCCTTTGCCACACCGAACCCTCGCCACACCTGCACACACTCCCCGGCGCCACACCTCCGGCCACGCGGCTCCCACCCCCAGAGCATCCTCCCAGCCCCTCCCCATCACGGCCAAGGAGAGCGGCCTTCTTACGGCCATGGTCCCCGCACCCCGTTCCTCCCTTGTTTGGAACCCAGGAATCAGCCTCTCTTCATGTGCGGGTTCCTGGGCGTCTTGCACCCGGCATCTGAGTTGTCAGCACCTCGAGGGCACGGACCGTTTTGCTCTGTCTCCAGAGCTCGGTAGTGACCACTGAGTGGAGACAGTCTTCCCCCGCATGGCCAAAGGAGATGGGTCTGGTGTCCCAAGGGTCCCTGTGGCTGGGGGAGGGGGAGAAGCCGACCGGGCCCGGGTCCCTGCCCCACTCTGGTGTGGCCCTCCAGCCGTGTAGCCCCGGAGCCGGGGCCTCCGACTGGGTCCCTTTAGAGAAGGAGAGCAGGAACATTAATTACAAGGGACGCTCCCCATACTTGTTTTAAATTGATATTTAATTAAAAAGTTAATTATTCATCAGGCTTATCGATTACCTGCCCGTTGCTGGCTGGGAAAGGCTGGCCTGTGGATTCGTCCGCTGCAAGAGGGTCTGTGCTGCTTGCCGAGCGGGGTCAGTGGCGCTGTCTCTGTTCAGATTTGCTTGGCCGCCGCTCTTGCTGATGGGCTGGATCTCTGCCCAGAAGGCCCGGCTGACGCGGGATGTGGGTACCGTTCAGATCTAAGTCTCAGGCTCTCCATGGCTGCCACTGCTGGCCCAGGCACTGCCTCCCCACTCTCCTTTCTGTCTTGAGCTCTAGGCTATGGATCTGTTGGCCTGCACTCTGTCAGCCTTCTTCCTGGACGTCCCACAGCCACAGCTCACTCCCGGGGCCAAGCATGAGCTTGGCACTTTCCTCACCAAATCTGATCCCCACTCTGTGTCCCTTCTCAGGTGTGGCCCCTCTGGTCAGCTGGTCGCCCACCTGGGCAGCTGGGAATCATCCCGACCTCCTCCCTCTCAGACTCTGCGTCCTCTGGATTCTTCCCCCGTGTGCTCTGTGCCAATACCCCGGTCGAAGCTGTCATAAACTCTCATCTGGAAGAGGTGAGGAATCAAGCCAGGGGAAGGCGTGGGGAGAGCATTCCCCACAGAAAGCACAGTAAGTGCCAAGGCCCTGACGCAGCGGCATTGACTGAAAAGCAAAGAATGGAATGAGGAGTTGTAGAAGAGTAGATTATGTACAAAGACTCATGGGCCCTTCACGGGCTGCCTTCTTCGTTGGTCAGATGGGAAGCCATCACAAGGTTCAGGGCTAAGGAGGGGCCAAATGGACTCCATCACAGTTCACCCCTCTCTCTCCCCTTCTGTTCCAGTTAGAGCTACCTGGTTACAAGAGAGAGAAAACCACAGTAGCTAACGTAACTTAAAAGGGGGTGGGGCGCTACTGAACCGGTACAGGCTGGGTCAAAGGAACAAGAAATCCCGACACGTGTGAGAAGGCCAGGAGCCCGGGCAGCTCCCGGATTGAGGGGGTGGACTCTCCGGGTTACTCTGCCACCGGAGCGATCGGCCCTGACAGCCCTCCACCCCGTGTGAATCTGATCAAGGGTCTATTGGCCAGGTGTGTGTGGAGAAGGGCGGGCACTATGGTCATCAACACTGCCATCGCCACCATCATCCCCTCCACCACCGTCAACACTCCAGCCATCAGTGCCATGTGCAGGGTCTCTGTGCCAGGAGGGACACGTGAGTACAAGGTCCAGGAGGGAGAGAGCCAGGAGCATGGTGGCAGGGACCGGACAGTGTGCAGGGTCTGGCATGAGTGTTGCCACCTTGATCTTCATGGCAATGGGGAGTCACAAAGTGGCGTGAAGCTGGAAGGTGACATCAGAATTTGGACGGTGAAAAGACACATCTGACAGCAGGGTGCAGAGAGGATGACAAGGGGCCAGGACGGCAACAGGGATACCAGTTAGGAGGACATCACCGTCATCCAGGTTGAGGCTAACAACCCACCTAGGGGGGTTGGGGTAGAGATGGGGAGGCGAAGAGAGGTTCAACGGCTATTGGGAAGTAAGTCCTATATCAGCATCCAGCCAATCTTATTTCAACAATATCCCCATCCACTCCTCCAACCCTGGGCTATTTTAAGCAAATCCCTGATGTCCTATTATTTCATCCAGAAAGATATGATAAAGACTTAAAAGCATAACCGTGGTGTCCTCACCACACCTAAAAAGCAATAAATCTTGGGTCACCTGGTTGGCTCAGTCAGTTGAGCGTCCGACACTGGCTCAGGTCATGATCTCCCGGTTCGTGGGTTCGAGCCCCACGTCGGGCTCTGTGCTGGCAGCCGGAGACTGGAGCCTGCTTAGGATTCTGTGTCTCCCTCTCTCTCTGCTCCTCCCCCATTCATGCTCTGTCTCTCTTTGTCTCTCAAAAATAAATAAAAATTTTTTAAAAAGCAACAAATCTTAGTATCATCGTCAAACACCTAGCTATCATTCAAATTTCCCTAGTCATTTTTGATTTGTTCAAAACAGATTTCAAACAAGATCCTCCTGTGGACTTTGACCGATATGTCTTTCAAGTTTTTAAGTTTACAAACCCCCCTTCCCTACATTTTTCCTTTCATTTGTTAGAGAACCTTGTATCTGACCTATAGAATGCCCATTTTGTAATTTCCTAATTGCAATCCCTGTGGTGTCATTTAACATGTTCCCTTGAGTCCTGTATTTCCTGTAGTTCTAGGGGCTTGAGATGGGTCTAGAGGCTTGATCGGATTCAGGCAAGAGTTTTTGGCAAGGAAGCTGCGTAGATAGCAATGTGTCCTTCCTAAGTAGCGCTCCAGGAGGTCCCTAATATCTGATCACTTTCCTTTTGTGAAATTAAGATTGAACCATGGTTTGGGGGTTCTCAGCTTGGCCCATCCAAGTGCCCCACCTGCTTCTCACTAATAATTTTGGTAAACACTGATGATCACACCTACTTCCAGGGTTGCAAAGTGGTGACTCTCTCTCATTTCCTTTTCATTTACTGGCTAGAATTTTCCTAAAGAGAGTCTCTGTCATCAACTAGTTATTCTGAGAGATAGTTCACAGAAGGAATGGAAGATCATCTGATCGTTCTTTCCTTTATTGAAACGTTCTTGGAATAATAAGCTCATTCCTAGCCAACCCAATGTTGACCAATAAAGTTTTTAGCTACCTTTCTCTACACATGGATTTTTAGCATCTTTGTTGTGTTTCAGTCTACTGCAGAATTTTTTTTATGTTCAAACTGTCCCCACCTTTGGCCAGTGTGGGAGCCTCTGCAAGTTAGCTCCTGAGTCCCATCCTCACAATCCCACAGACTATGATCAAGATTCCCCTCGCATTCTGCATGTGAGGTTCATCTTGAATATTTCCTTTCCTGGCCTGGAGCCAGACATATATCCAATGAGCCCTGCTCTTCTGTGTGGGACGTGATGTTCAGAGGTCACAGGAACCATGATCTGCAAAGGAGTCTGCAGTGTATAGGAGAGAAAGGGGTGAATGCCACAGTCCCTGTCATGGGACTCAAGGAGGTCCCATGGGGTTCAAGGAGGGCAGTGGAAGAATAATGGAGGCCTGAGGAGGCTTCAGTTTTGTTGAGAAGAATACAGTTGTATGAAATAAGAGGAGTGTGTGTGTGTGTGTGTGTGTGTGTGTGTGAGGGATGGGGAAGGAGGGAGGAAGAGAGAAGAAGAAGAAGAAGAAGAAGAAGAAGAAGAAGAAGAAAAAGGAGAAGGAGGAGGAGGGGGAGGAGGAGAAGGGGGAGGAGGAGGAGGAGGAGGAGGAGGAGGAGGAGAAGGAGGGCCGGGGAAGGGCTGGTTGATAATATAATGGTTAATTCCATTGCACTGATAATTGCAGTGGAAAGGAGAGGGGACTGGGTACAAGGCCCAGGGAACAGATTGGCCTTGGGTGGAAGTGACAATTCCTCTAATGCAACAGCAGAGAGGGAAGGTGGATACATGTGTGCTTGGTCCCAGGAAGATGAGGGACTTCCCGTAGCTTCTACTATTTTTCTGTGGAATTGGAGGTGAAGCCGTTTTCTGAACACGAAGTGAGAGAAGAGAGCAGGAGGGAGGGCCGAGTTTTGAAATGGCTGTTTAGAGAGTTGGAGGATAGTTCGGCCAGAGAAACACAACACAGTAGGTGGCACCCTACCTGGCAGTGTGGAGGGCCTTGGGCACTGGCGATCACGAATACACACTGAAACTAATCTGCCCTGGTGTGTGGCTTTCTCTTTCCGGGCTCGATTGCTCTGGAGCTGACAAGAAGGCAGACAGCTGTGGGAGCCAGCATCCAAGATGGCCTCATGATAGTCAGGTCTCTGCGTGGTCCCCTCCCACACCGAACAGGCTCACACACGGAACCAGAAACGACAGTGTGACTTCTGGGGGCAGGTCGTGGAAGCTATTGTGGCTTTCATCATCTGCTTCTGGGTCACTCACTCTGGGGGAAGCCAGCTGCCATGTCCTGGGGACCCTCGAGTCGCTCCATGAGCAGGGCATCAGCTTGCAGCCGGGTGAGTGAGCCCGCTTGGCAAGCCTTCAGATGACGAGAATCAACATCTTGATTGGAACCTTGGGCGAGACCATAGGTCAGAACCACCCAGCTAAGCTCCTGGGCTCCCGACCCACAGAAACTGTATTAGATAATGTGTGTTTGTTGTGGCTTGAAGCTGCCAGCTTCTAGGGTGATTTTTTTTTTTTTTAACCAGCAATAGACATCTAATAACATGAGTGTGATAAAAGACAGTGGGGGAGGAAGGAGATAGTGGCCAGGGTGTGGGGTGTTTGAATGAGTGATCTGGAGAAGTGTGGAAGAGCCCAGCGGGAGGAGCTCTTTTAAGCTGAAATGGTCAAGGAACGGAAAGACCAGATATGGGACAGATTGTCCAAATGGATATTAAAATTCTCCCGGAAAGGGTGCTCGGTCGGTTGAGCACCCAACTCTTCATTTTGGCTCAGGTCACGATCCCAGGGTCGTGGGATCGAACTCCCGTGTCGGGTTCTGTGCTGAGCACGAAGCCCGCTTGGGAGTGTCTCTCTCTCTCTCCCTCTGCCCCTCTCCCCTGCTCTCTCTAAAATAAAATAAAACAAAATAAAATCCTCCAGGAAGACGGGACAGCTTGGGATCCAGGCTTGGACTCTGGGTGTCTGTTTTTGCATGAACAGGGTGAGTACTGCTCAGAATGGAGTGAATGGGCAGGAAGAAGACCAGCTCGACTCCCCGGCTCCAGAATGAGTGGGAATGGAGAAACGAAAGTCATCACCGGCACTGCTGCCATTACTCCGCCACCACAGTCCCCATCACCATAGCAGTCATCCTCATCAGTGCCGGCCAGATCCTGATCACCACCAGACACACCGGCGTCCCCACCAGCGCAGGCGCTATCCTCATCACCATAACCATCACCACCCACCTTCCCCATCACCGCCCCCACCATCGCGAACAGCACCACGGCCACCGCAGACCTCATTACCACGTCCACCTCTGCCATCGTCCACAGCCTGACCTCCACCGCCGCCGTCAGCCAGCATCGTCACCCCCGTCGATCACACATCACAGGGGCGCAGCTGCTGGATGTCTGCTTCATGTTCTGTCCCCCTTTTTGTCCTTAGAAACAGGGTGCCAGATTCTTCAGCGGGCACAAGGTCGCGTGGAACAAAGATCACGATTCCCAGGCTCCTCTGCTGATGGAACATGAGAAGAAGCGTGCCCGGGGTGGGGGTGGGGGGCTTCCAGGAAGTCTGCTCAAAGGAGGAGGGGCAGTCCCTCACCTCCATTGTCATCACTGTGAGCAGGCAGCCATTATTTCTTGCCCACTTTGCTATAATAGCCTCCTAATGGATCTTTCTGCTTCTCCTTTGCCTCCTGACTCCATATAGCACCGACGTGTCCCATGAAAAGGTAAGTCAGACCACGTGATTGCCTTGCTTAAAACCTTCCAATAACTTCTCAATGCATGTAGCATAAAATCCAAACTCTTTATCCCGGCCTATGAGGTTCTAAGAAATGGAGTCCCTGCCCACGTCTTGGTTCCCATCTCCCACCTGACTCCCTCTTGCTCACACTCTCTAGCTATGCTGCACTCCTTCTGTAGTCTCTCATGAACTAATCTCTTGCTCACCACAGGGCCCTTGCACGTGCTGTTCCCTCTGCCCAGAATGTTCTTCAACCCCAAACCTCTATATAGTCTTCAGGGTTCAGCTAAAATATCTTTTGTTCCAGGACCCCTGCCCTGACCCCTGAGTCAGGTCAGTTTCCTATATACCGTTGCTTCATGGCAAGGATTGTTAGTGATGATGTATGTGCACACTTACATGTTGAATGTGTGTCTCTCCCACTAGACTAGAACATCTTTCTGGGCAGATATGTGAGTGGATGGGGTATGTGTTTGCTAATTTCTATAAATATTTGGTGAAAGAAATAAAGGCATGAGTGCATGCATGCTGGCCCATCTCCAGAGCTATACTCCTGCCTCCGTTTCCTTCTGGCAGGCTCTTAAACTGTCCCTTGAATCAGTTTCAACTGTAAAATGGGGATAGAAATAAACTCTACCTTCTGGGTTGTTTGGAAAATTGAATGAGCTAATATGGATAAAGTGTTTAGAACACCGCATACACTAAGGGCCGTATAAATGTTTTCTATGACTGGTTTTGTTCTTCCTGTCCACTGAGTTGGCTTTAATGGCACTGGAGCCTTCTCTCACTTCCAGGCTGCTTAGCTGGATGTTCCCTGGGGCCTGGACCAGCTCCTAGAAGGTGGAGACTGTCACAACCCCTGCCCACCACCCCACCCCCCCGCCCCTCACTGATCATGCCTCTTTGGTGTAATCCTGGGTCCAATGCATGGCCAAGTTCACCTCCAACCCCCTCTGGGGCATCCTTCCCTTCAGTGCCAGTGTCTGCGGTCAGAGCTGGTTCCACCGAAATGCACCTGATCGCAGCAGGGAGGCTTAAATGATGGATTCAGCAGTGTTCACTGAACTTTTTAAGATGTTCTTTCATAAATATTTAGGATACTTAATTAAAATTTTCGAATGGCAGAAAAATGAAAAAGCGAAATTAAATAATTATTCCTGGGTTCCCCCTAGCCCAAACAATCGTCCCCAGCCTTGGAAGGAACATAATTCCAGACTCCTCCCAGAGAGGCTCAAAAATATGGAGCTGGGTCACTGGTGTAGAGGTGGACCGTATTATGCCGTCGGTTTAACAGCGTTGAAGGATTGCATTTAGTTTCACTTGGATTGAATCTGAGAGGAAAAAAAGCTTGACAAGCCATAGAAGGAAGTGCCGGTCTGGATGTGTGCAAAGTGTCATGCTGGTCCACTCTACAGGTGACGTCAGGGTCCTCGGACCTGGGACTAGGTTGTGCAAGCACGCTTGTAACCCTAGTGAATCACGTGAGGCTTGCCATATCGGTGAAGATTTTTAAGAGTCTCAAGGCCTAGGGCATGCTGGGAACTCCCTTCTGGGGCGGGAGAGGACAAGCTCCTGTCCCTTATACCTCCAACCATGAAGAAAGAGGCGAGGGGCACTCAGGGGGCCCCAGGATGCAGCAACATCACTCCGGGAAATGCTGCCCCAACCCATTCATCAGGTGACTGCATAGGTGGGGCCCAGAGCAAAAGTCTCTCTCGGGAGAAGGTTCAGACTGTGGTCAGGCTGCTCTTCAATCATGTGATCTGCAGATCTGATGGGGGCAGACGCGGCCCCAGGTGGAGCTGCGGGCCAGCCCTGGCGAGAGGTTGCTATGTAAATGCTCAGAGGACCGCAGCAAAGCTGTTTCAGGAGCCGAGCTTCTGGAATGCTACAGGGGCCCTGCAGGGCCTGAGCGTGTGGTGATGCGGCATCATGTGACTGTGTGCCTGGACATGGCCACCGTCAGATCCTCTAATCACAAGACAGCCGGGTCCTGCAGTGATCCGCTGTGTGATAGAAGGGGGGCACTGAGGATCGGGCCCAGCACGTGTGGACGTGGGTCCGCAACAAGGCGGCCTGGATGCCCACCCATGTTCCCTACTTCTGTTGCTCTGATGCCTAATCCACTGCTCGCCTATAGCTCCATTGGGAGGGTTCCCTCAGGTCAACTGAGGGGAGGAGGAAATACGGAGGCCAGGCTCACAGATGAGTCTACGACCAAATATGGACCTCTGCCGTCTTACAGCCCCCTCGGGAGCATCCCTGAAGGAGACTGGTGAGGGCAGACGGTCCCAGGGCAGCACCATGAGCGGGACACCGGGCTACTCTCTGAGTAGGAGGGAAAAGCAGCCTGAGCCATGGCTATGTGTGGACTCCGGGGCAACAGTCAGTAGCCTGGCTGGTTGGTCATGCGCTTGGAAGCGAGGAAGACCTGAGTGGCGGAAATCTGTGAGTCGATCACCGGGTGGGCCCCACATGTGGGCACCCGGCCTGGAGGAGAGGGGGGACAGCCAGGGGAAGACTGACTTGCCCTGGGGTCACTTGTAGCCTTGCATGATGGGTCTGTGAACAGAGCAGCCTGGTGGCAGGTGGCAGGACGGACACAGTGCGTGTGGCCCAGCATGCCGCCACCATCGTGGCAGACGACCACCGCTGAGTCCTTGGCGGGGTCACCCCTGGAGGAGACTGGCCAGCCACCTGCAGGCGAGTTGGTCACACTGGATCCCTTCCACCCTGGAGAGGCCAGCAACTGACCTTTACTGGAACCAATACCCTCTCCGGGTGGCCTCCCCGGCTGTAGGGCCTCGGCCACGTCACCACCTAGGGGCTCAACACAGGTCTGATGGCCACATTTTTTTCAACCAGGGTAGATGGCTTGTCAGTCGCTTTCCCATCTGAACCAAGCACCCAGGAAATGATTCAAGTGATTGTTTGGTCAATTTACCCAAGGATGGCACATCATTAGGACCATTCGAGATGTACAGGAGAGAAATAAGGTCATGAGATACAATAAATACCTTAGGTTATTGAAGATTCATTCTCTCAAGGAACCCTGGTGTCCTTCACCATACTGTCTCAGACCAGAGACCATAAGGAGGTGACAATGGAATATAACCAGAGGTCCATTGGTCACACCCATCTAGAAAGAATGGCCCGTTAAAGGCTAGGCTCAGGTGCCAGTCTGGGACATCCTGAGGGCTGGGGGCTTGTCTTCAGCCACACAATGCATGCACAGAGCCCAGGTGGACACGCAGCACAGGGCTCCCTAACTGGAGCACGGCCAGGGGTGGAGGAAGGAGGGCCCGTCTTTCCTGCCATCATGCCCTCTTACGGGATCCTTTCCTCCTGCCCCACAGTCCTGTCGTGGCCAGAACGGAGGTCCTGGTTTGGGGACTGAATGAGGGGACACAGCGACACTATATGATGAATTTGCAGCTACAGCTATGGCCTGGGAGCTAACGTGCTGGTAAGGATAACCACTCGGGGAAGACACTGCTGTCCCACAGAGGGGACAGGGAGGGTACCTCTGGAACTCCGAATTCTCTGGGGCTCCTGCTGGTCCATCTGTGCCCAGTGACAATGACGGCGGGCCGTAACCACGGCTGGACAGGGCAAGGCAACCGAGGTCTCAGACCCCTGGAGAAGATCCAGGATATCCCACCAGGCAAACCGAGGGCTGCGGGAGTCCCAGCTGAAGAGGCGAGAGATCCAGAACAGGTGGCAGGAGGAGATGGTGAACATCCCTTGCGGCTTCAGGACCAGGTGTCGCAGGAGGGACCATGGCTCATTCTACTATTTCCTATATTACAATCTGACAGAGACCAAGGCTGGCCGCCACCCTGAATTGGACTCTGGGACATGCTGGATCTAACGGAGGCAGCGAGTGGAGCTGAGGAGGGGTAAGAGACCGGTTTTTGTTTTCTGTGTCTGCTGCTCTGACCTCTGGGCCTGGCTGACCCCGGAGGGACTGCCCCTCCCAGGACTGGCCAATTCCTAGAGAGTAAACCACTGGCCCAAGAGTGTGTTTTTCAAATGCAAGCCAGTCGATCCAGAGCCCCCAGCCCCAGCCACGTCCTCTAACTGGGCTCTCACACTTGGGGCCACTAACTCCCCCCTGCCCAACCCCCCCCCCCCCATCCCCAGAGCCCAGTCCCAAACAACTCAGGACTGCCCTAGGCTCCAGAGCCTACAAGTGGTTCAAACCAGCCAACCCTAAGCCTCTTACCCCTGTACCTGTTCCTTCCCGAGGAAACCACAATAAAGGCTCCTGCCCGCATCACAACCCCCCCACCCCCCACCCCTGGCCACCGGTGCTTCCCCAGGCGGCCCCTCGGTGTGCGGCAACCATCTCCTCTGGGAACTATGACTATCTTTTCAATGACGGTCATCTGTTCATCTTTTGGCCTCATGAACCTCAAATTTTCTAGGAAACCATGGACCGTACGGGACGCCTCTGCGGCCCACTGAGAGTCTTCCTGATCGGGCTTATCCCAGCCATGGCATTGTGGTGGCCGTTCCCTGCTGTCTCTGACCTGCTTTGTGCAGGTGCGGGCTGACATCCAGCTCGTTCCTGCCCATGGCTTCTCTGACGCAGCAGGAGGACTGCCTATAGGTACTGCTTGGCACTTGGCTATGTGAGTCTACAAGTGTGGGGGCTGATGGGTCACCCCCCCCGCCAAGCAACGGGGTGGAAGCCTTTGGCTACGTATCCCCTTTTGTCCCTCTCAGGGGTGGAGTGTGGAGTCAGGATCCCACTGACTGTGGTTCAACAACACCTCCTTCTGCCGGCTTCCCCGCCCCCCCACTTCCTTGCCAGCCCTGGCTCCCCCAATCCTCTGGGACCACCTTCCTCAGATACTTCCCGCATGCATACAAACCCCATTTCTCTGGCTCTGCTCTCAGTCCCATGGGCTGCCTTTCCTGAGGTCTGTGCTGAGAAGGAGGGAAGTCCATGTCCAAAGGAACTGAGGCTCCCACAGGGGGCTCCTCCTTATAAAACGGGGCAACCATGAGTGCTCCCTAAAGCTGTGAGGATCCCAGAAACTTATTGGTCAGGGTCCTGGCAGGAAAGAGGTGACACTCAACCAAAGTGGAAGGGTTTCAAGAAGGGGCTATTTATAGGGGCACCTGGGTGGCTCAGTTGGTTAAGCGTCTGATTCTTTTTTTTTTTTTTTTTTCCAACGTTTTTTTTTTTTTTTTTTTTATTTTTGGGACAGAGAGAGACAGAGCATGAACGGGGGAGGGGCAGAGAGAGAGGGAGACACAGAATCGGAAACAGGCTCCAAGCCATCAGCCCAGAGCCTGATAAGCGTCTGATTCTTGATTTCGGCTTGGGTCTTGATCTCATGGTTCATGAGTTCAAGCCCCGCATCTGGCTCCGTGACAACAGTGCGGAGCCAGCTTGGGATTCTCTCTCTTTCTCTCTCTCTCAAAATAAATAAATAAACTTTTAAAAAGGCGGGGCTATTTATAGGCACTATTTAGGACATGGTGAAGTTAGAGACAGTAGGAGGGCCTTGGCCCCTGAGAACCAAGCCCATGAGGGCCAGCGGGTCCAGGCAGGCTCCCGGGGACTCCCAGGATGTCTGACAGGCACGGAGGCGATCCAAACTGGGCCCACCTGCAATGTGGAGTCCTGAACAACCTCACGCCCGGGCAACCTCAGTCTGTACTGCCTCTTGGCTTTAGAACGTCATCACGTGCCTGTACAAACTCTTTCCTGCAGTGCAGCCTGCCTGGGCAACCTCAGGCCTGGTCACCCTGGGATCGGCCCTTCCTGTGCCACCTCTCACCGCAGGCAGGGGTGGGAGGTGCCGAGACGGCACCTGGATGGCCCCCCAAAAGCCGGTGACAGCTGGGACAAGACGGAGGCAGACCCCATCCCACCTCTGAATCAGGCTGTGCCTGGGCCACCCCCAGCCTTTGCCCAGCTTGGGTCTCCTGCCCAGCCCAGCCAATCTGCACAGACCTTATCTCAGCCATCCATCGAGGGCCACCTGGACTAACCAGTCCTGCCAGAAACTGGATCTGGCCATAAAGGCCCCTCCCTGGAGGTGTGTGTGAGATAAACCCCCACCTTCCACTGGCCTCTACTGGAGCCAGAGGGCCAAGGCCTGGGGTGAAGGTGGTGGGTAGCTGGTTTCTCCTCCCCCTCCCCTGCTCTCTCCTGTAAGGTTGTCTGATGTCTCTCTCCCCACCAACCTCTTCCGCCTGAGCTGGCTCCGCTCTCAGAGCTAGGGTGAGGGAAGGCAGGGGTCAGAGGATGGGGCCACCGGGGTGAGCCCAGGAGCCACCCAGTGAGCTCCCAACACCAATTTTCTTTGTTCAGAAAGGACACTGAGGCCCAGAGAGGTTTTTATGTCCCTTTGTAAATACTGCTAATAGCCTATCACATCAAAAAACCCTGCTTTTCTGGGGTGCCTGGGTGGCTCAGTCTGTTAAGCATCCAACTCTTGATTTCAGCTCAGGTCATGATCTCATGGTTTGTGGGATCGAGCCCCATGTCAGGCTGTGCCCTGACAGTGTGGAGCCTGCTAGGGATTCTCCCTCTCCCTCCCTCTCTGCTCCTTGACTACTCACACTCTCGCTCTCTCTCTCTCTCTCTCTCAAATAAATAAACTTAAAAAAAAAAAAAGGACTGCTTTTCCTTCATGTAAATCTGTCCACCGCGAGCTCCTAATGTGCCCTACGGTAAGGGCCCTGTGTACTGTGGCCTCATGCGGAAAAGACCAGTGTGGCCGTTATTCCCATCTTCTGGATGAGGAAACTGAGGTCAGCTGCCCCAGGTCTCACAGCCCAAAGTCCCACATGGCAGAGTTGGGACCGGAGCTCCCATCTGCCTGCAGGGCTGCGCTCTGAGGGACTCCGGAAGACTCACCACCGTATGCATGCTTTCCCACTTGCCCTGTTGGTTCCCTTTAACGATAAATTCCTGGAATATGACCACTGGACCAAAGCTCCAGCAGGATTTTGGGCGTGATTCCCACTGGCAAGCTGAGCACCAGCGGTGGTGCCCATGGGGACTCACCGTGGCAGCACGGAGAGGACCCTGGTCTGACAGCTGCCCGCGTTCTTGCTCTGCACCCGACTGGTGGGCAATGACGCCATGTGACTCCCTCTGAGCATCCTGGGCTCCAAGCATCTTGTCTATGCATGTTGGTCATTTCTGTTGCTTCTGGTATGAATTCCAGGCCTCCATTCTTTGCATGCAAAGACAAGGGCTGGGGAGCCACAGTCCCCACTGCTCTCTGGCCTCGGGCTCCTCAGCTGCAAAATGGGGAGAGGGTGCTGCAGGGAGGGCGCCAGGACAGCAGAGCCTCTAGGCCTGATTCCTGCTGCAGGAATGCTTCTTTTCAGGTCTTGCCTCAGGCCTGACGCCTGATACTGGGCAGTAAATAACTTTCCGTTTGGTCACCTCTGTTTTGGTGAATCTTTTGCTCTGGGGAAACTGGGCGTGTCTCCAGTCAAAGACCCACAGGAGCTACTACCCCTCCGTGGGGCCAGGAGGGGTAGGGAGAGGGGCAGGGAGGGAGTCCTGCCATTTTGAGCTTCTGTGCCATTACCAAGGGTGCCCACGAGGTGCCAGGCGCTTACACCCCATGTCAGTCAGCCTCCCTTGTGGCCTGTGAGGCCACAAGCATCATCCAGTCCTTCTCCCTGCCTTCCAGTCCCAGCCCTCAAAGAACAGATGGGGAGACTGAGGCCAGCGTGCCCAAGGATGGAGTCCCAATGACCCACAGTGCCCGCAGAGGTCTGGATGGCAGCGGGCCTGCTCTGCTGGTCTGGCAGGACGGTGCGCACAGAAGCGATGGGGGCTGGTCCCCAAACGTGCTCCACACCGGGGGTGGCAACTTCAGCCTCTGCTCCCAGCCTCCAGGCCCTAGTACCCGCAGATTCCTTTGCCTGGAATGCAAGGAAGCAGACAGGTCCAGAGAAGCCCAGCGACCTGAGCATAGGGCCCAGCATCAAGGAGATCGGGTGTCCTGGCGGGAGGATAAAGCGGGTCTTCACCGCCTGCCTGGGCCAGATTCGGGAGCCCAGACCCCCACCCCCACCCCCACCCCCCGGGTCAGCTGCGGGTGCGGAGGCGCTCGGCCGATTACGGAGCACGGCCGCCAGCGGGCCATCTGCATGACAAAGGGGCGGCCGGCGGCCGGGGCGGGAGGGGCGGCGCGGGGGGCGCCTGGCCGGGCTCAGCCCCCGCCCCGCCCGCAGGCCCGCAGCTGCCCCGCTAAGCCTCCGCCCCGCGGCCCGAAGATTTGGGGGGCGGGGGCGGCACGCGAGCCCCGGCGCTCAGCTGTGTTTGCTCGGGGGGCGCCACGCGGGGCGGCGGGGCTGCGGCGCGGGACAAAGGCCCGGATCTGACCGACCCCGCAGGTGGCGAGGGGGGAAGGGAGGGTGCGCCGGGGAGTGAGAACGGGGCGGGGGGAGGGGAGGCCGCAGCGGCGTGGGGGATTGGGGATGCAGGCCCGCCGGAGTCCCGGGACCCGAGACCCACCCGCCTCTCAGGCTGCCAGCCCCAGCGACCCGGCCTGGAGTCAGGGCCCCCACGATCAACAGTGTCGGCTGGCTCCTCGGGTCTGCGTTCCGGAGCTGCCTCCGGGCCCCCTTCCTTTCCTGGAACCCCAAATGACAAACGATACCAGCGTCCAGCCTCTCTGGCCTGCTGTGAGCCACCGACCGCTAGAAGCCATGTGTCCTCACTTCCCGTGACACTTGCTGTCATCTGCACTTGCTCCCCGTGACTCAAATAGGCCCAGTGTGATGGCCCTCTTGGACCCTCTTTCCCCAGTCTCCTCTCTCCACCTGCTCTCCCTGCACTTCTGTCCCAGCCCTTTCTCCGCCTTTCCCTCCCGGGGAAATGGCACTTCTGTCTTCCAGTGCCTGGACCAAACCTGGGCATCCTTGACTCGGCCTGCACCCCGCCTCCCCTCTGCTGGCTTGACCTTCGAAATGTAGAGCCTAACCAGCTTCTCCCAGCCCCACTGTGGCCCCTTGGTCCAGCTCCCATCACTTCTTGCCTGGATGATTGCAGTGGCTTCCTTCCTGTTCTCCCTGCTTCTGCCCCAGCAGCAACCAGAAGGATCCTGTCAAAACCAAAGTCAGACATCACCCCTGCCTCGCCTTGCCCTCCATACCCTCCCATGGCTCTCACCTTACTCAGAGGAAAAGCCTGAGTCCTCACAGCGGCCACCAGGCCCCATTCGATCTCCTCCCAACCCCCAGCTCCTTCCCTTTCTGACCCCATTCTTTCTGCTCCAGCCACACCAGTCTCCTGGCTATTCCTTGAGCAGGCAGGCCTCAGGGCCTTTGCACTGACCATTCCCTCTGCTTAGAGCACACTCCACCCTGCTAGCCATGTGCCTTTCTCCCTCATTTCCTTCAGGCCTTTATTAAAATGCCACCTACTCAGTGGGGCCCGCCTTGGCCACCTGATCTAAAATGTCAACCCTCCCCCTCAACTCATCTTGTGTCCTGTTTTCCCCTATTTCTTCTCCTTGGCCCTTCTTGCTACGTGGCGTTTTTACATGTTCATCTTCTATGTCCTGTGGACTATAAGAGGCACCAGGGCAGAGACTTCTGTGTTTTCCCCTTTTATAAATAAATACATAAATTAATTAGTTATTTTTATTTTAGAGCGAGAGCATGAGCTGGGGAGAGGGACAGAGAGAGAGAGAGAGAGGGAGTGCGGAGCCTGATGTGGGGCTCTATCCCACAGCCCTGGGATCATGACCTGAGTTGAAATCAAGAGTCAGAAGCTCAACCGACTGAGCCACCCAGGCGCCCCAAAGACTTTTGTGTTTTCTGTTCACTGTGGTACCCCCATCCCCCAGGCCTGGCACTGTCCCTGGTACACAGTAGATGTTCAATAAATATTTGCGGAATGAATGAAGAAATTCAAGTTATCGTTCCCCCCAAGGTGAGCCTGTAAGGTAGGTACCATTCCCTCCATTTTACAGATGAAAGTGCTGAAGTCCAGAAGTAGCAAGCAACTTGTCCAAGATCGAACAGTTAGAAAGTGTGGGGAGCAGGCACAGGATTTGAATCCAGGCCCTCACTTCTTAGTGAGGTCTCCAGCTAGAGGCCCAGAAGCTAGTTTGGGCCCCCCAGAAAGGTTTTGTGTGGCTCGAACACTTCCAGAAAAAGTTGAATCACCTTTGGCCGTTTAAAAAACCAGAAGGTTTTATGCAAAAAAACCACCCTTAAACCTTCAGCTTTTCTGGCAAAATTGAAACCTTTGGGCCCTACTGGGTCCTCAGTCCCACAGACAACCGTGGGCTGGAGCTGAGCAGCCGCTGGTCCTCGGGTGGGGGGTGTGGGCTGCCTTGGGGCTTTGCCCCAGTGCCCACCAGGCTGCTTCCTGGCCTGGCCCTGCAGACCCTCACCCTGCCCGGGGCCTCCTTCCTGTGAGCGTTCAGTCCTCTGGGCCTCTGCCCTTGGTGGTCCTTCTGCCTAAAATCCTCCCCCATGATTCTTTGCTGAGCTGCCTCCTTCTTGTCATTCAGGTGACCTCCTCAGAGAAGCCCTCCCTGATTAGTCTGGCTAATGATCATGATTCGGAATTGCTTCATTGCTCTCCTTGGTGCCTGCGTACTGCCTGTCTGCCCCAGTGGAAGGGCAGCTCTAGGAGGGCAGGGCCTGGGTCAGTCTTGCCACACCGGTCCAGGACAGTGCCTGCAAGCATTGGGCACAAGCCTGTGCACTGACCGACTGAATGGGCAAATGAGCGAATGGAGGGCTTGTCTATAGCATCCTCTGCTCTGAGTACTTCCCGGGCATGAAACCCTCACATTTGTGCACAGTAGCCCTCCACAGGGTTCATGGGATTCGTGGGGCCAGGTCACAGTCCCCTTGCTGGGGGCAGGCGCGGCGGGGGCGGGGGGGGAGACAAGCCTCAGTGGCTCCCAGCTCCCCGGGGTCTTGCCACAGAACAGGGGCTCTGCATCTCCTGGACCAGCTGAGCTGCACTGCCCCACGGTTGCCCCCCTGGTGTTCCAGATGCAGCCTTGCCTCTACTTTTCCATTTGCATCGAGGGGCAGGCCCCCTGCAGGTTAGCTTTTCAGGGCTTGAAGAGACAGAGGGGTGGCTGGCTGGTGAGTCTGAGTTCCGGGCCTGGCTCCATTCATTTCTGCCCGTGTGACCTTGAACAACTTAATTCGCCTCTCTGAGCTTCTTTCTCCATCTGTAAGAGGGACTCCTGCCCTTCCCCGAGATCCGTGAGAACTCCTGGAGCTTGTGCGGGGCCCCCAGCACATAGTAGATGCTCAGGACGAGGGCAGCTCCCACCCCACATGTGGCCCCCCTGGCTGGCTGGGTGCCCAGGAAGAAGAGCAGGTGGAGGGGACTGCTGGCACCCACACCATGACCGTCACTCATCTGTATGGGCCAGCCGGCCATGCTCACTTGTGTGGGTGGTCTTGGGTGACCACATGTGCGAAGGTGTGTGTGAGTGAACACACGTGTGTGTGACAGAGCGGCTGTGAATGACCGTGTGCTTGTGTGAGACAAGGGGGGGGGGCGGTGAGGTGCCCGGGTGGCCCAGCCAGTCCTCGCTGGCCAGTGTGCAGTAGGTGGGAGTAGGCTCGCCCGCCCCTCCAGGCAGCCTTGGGGGCAGGAGTCCGCTGGGTCCCAGCTGACCAGGGTTGGCTGGTCAGCCTGAGCCAGAAGGGACCGGTTGGTGTGGAGAAGGGGGGAGCCGTACCCCAGGGCAGTCAGTTCCCAGGATCTGGCTCCACTGCTCCTGTTCCAAGTCCCAGGACCAGGCACTGGGGTGGAAGGCGGGACCCTGGGTGGAGGGAGGAGGAGTGCCGAGCTCGCATGCGGACTCTCCACCCATGCCTGGTGACCCACCCGGAGGGCTGCAGCCCAGCTTCCCAGCCACCCCACCCCCCTACCATGGGCGCCTGGTGAGGGCAGTGACCCCCTTACCTCACCGCTGTGTGCCTGCCAGGCTCAGTACCTTCATTCAACATGCATCCAACCCGTCTGTGTTTGCTGATCGGGTGAATAAACCAGATGTGTGGAGGGAGCGGAGATGTGGCCACTTCTAACCCCAGTGGGGCGGCCTCAGAACTGTCCCTGGGCCCCAGGGAGGCATGAGCTCCCTGCCCCCAGCTTTCAGAGTGGCGCTACGCGATGCACTCACCACCCACCCAGCCGCCGTTCATCTCCACTGAGCCATTTCTGACTTTCAGCTTCAGAACCAAATGAATCTTGCTTTCCTCTGCCAAGAATCCAGTCTCGGCAGGTGGGGTCTGCCATGTACCCCCCTCCTGCAGAAAGCTTCCCACCAGCCTGGACCTATCAGAGAAAACCAAGGCTCCATAGGGACTCAGTTTCCCCACTGGGCTCTCTGGGGCCACTTGCCCGAGGAAGGCCTCCCTCAGCCCTGACTCTGATCAGAGGAGGACGACTTGGCTTGCCGGTGGGGGGCAAGGCAAAGACCCCAAGAAAAAGCAGTCCTTCCTGTCTGCTTCTCAGCAGTAGGAGGAGACCTAGGAGGGAGGGCTGGGGCCCAGGGCACCATGGAAGCAGGAATGGCCAGAGGAAGCTGCCTGCCGGGTTCCGTTTCTAGAAGCGTCAAGCCTGGGATAGAGGCATAGAGATAGAGACAGAATAACAGCGACACACACACACACACACACACACACACACACTCCCACACGTGCGCGCACTCAGAGTCAGCTGGAGATGGGACGCGGGCCAGGCAGTCTCTGGTCTTCTCAGATTCAGACTCAGAATGCGAATTGTTAACCCCAGCCCAGACCGGCTTCAGCCGTCAACTTCTACACCATCTTGCGTGCGCGTGCACATGTGTGCGTGTGCATGTGTGTCTATTTGCACGTGTGTGCCTGCAGGTGCAAGAACTGTCAGGGGGAGCGGGTCTGTCTGTAGGGCCTGGCCCTGGGAGCACATAGGCAGGCCTGTCGGGGTGTGGGGTACAGGTCCAGGTGTAGGAGAGGTGACCTATGGGTGTCTGTGACCAAGTTGGAATGTCCTGTGCACAGGATGGCCACACCAGAGCCAGCCCGGGGCTGGAGTGAGGACCCTGGGCAGCCCTGACCCCAGCCCTGGCCTAGGCCCTGGACCCCCAAGCCAGGAACTCCGGCCCGCCCACCCGGGTGCTTTTGTCTGTTTCTGAAGTGACAAGAGACACACAAAAGGGCTTTTAATTAAATCAAAGGAGGGGGAAACGGGCCAGCCGGGCCACTATTATGTTACCCAACGTGAAAATGAAAACTTATTTTTAAAGCTCTGGTATTAATTTGAGATTATTCAGATAGTTAATTAAAAGTGCAGCATGTGTTAAATATTATTTCAACAAAGATTATCATCGGGCCTCCATGTAATGCGATCCGCGGGCTTGGGGAGCTTTATGCAAATGCTCTGCAGCCAGGAGGAAGGGCCCACAGCGGCCTGGTGGCGGGCAGGGTGGGCAGCGGAGGGCAGGGCCCCAAGCAGGCGCACCAGCTCACCTCGGTTCCGGCTCCTGCACACAGAGATGGGGTCTCGGTCGGACCCTCCCAAGTCCACGCCTGGGTGAGCAGGGGGACCATCAGGCCCAGCAGTGGGACCCCCCAAAAGTCCTCCAGATGGCACTTGGGGGGTGCAGGTGTGTGTGTGTGTGTGTGGGCGTGAGCAGGGGGCCATGCACGTGAGTGTGGACGCATGTGCTCGTGAGGCTGTCACCGGACCGGATGTAGCCATTTTCACGTGCGTCCACCGGGACACAGGTGGCATATGTCTGTGCATGTGCCCGTCCATCTATTACATGTGTATCTGTGCACTTGTGATGCACATTTGGGCACTTGCCTGTGTCATGCGTGTGCACATGTGTACCTGGGCATAGGGTGGCTGGCATGCCTGTGGGGCGGCACTGCTGGGTGTACACCCATACCCAGCCCCGAGCGGGTCATGTCACCGCTTGGGGCCTCAGCTTCTCCATCTGTAAAATGGGGATAATAGTACAGGCCTCATGGAGAGGACTAGGTGAGCATCAAATGGGCTAACAGGCATAAAACATGTAGACGAGCACATTCTGTGCAAAGGAACACAAGCCACACGTGTGTAGTTTAAAAATTTTTTTTAAATTTTTTAATGTTTATTTCTGAGACAGAGCATGAGTTGGGGGGGGGGGGGCGGCAGAGAGAGAGGGAGACACAGAATCCGAAGCAGGATCCAGGCTCCGGAGAGTCAGCACAGAGCCCGATGCGAACTCACAAACGGGGAGATCATGACCTGAGCCGAAGTCGGTTGCTCAACCGCTCAACTGACTGAGCCACCCAGGTGCCCCTGTAGTTTTAAATTTTAAATAGCTACATTTAAAAACATTAAAGTGAAATTAATGTCTGCATTTTATTTAGCCCCGCATATCCTAGATAACTGCCGTTTCAACATGTGATCAATATAAAAAATGATTAATGTGATAGTTTAGAATCCATTGTTTGTATTAAGCCTTTGAAGTCTGGGGTGTGCTGACCATTCAGCGCATCTCAGTTCAAACTGGCCACATTTCAAGTGGACTTCACAGGCTTTGAACCCGGTAAGCGCTCTGCAAGTGAGGGCCAGTTTTCCCAGGTTCTACAAGTGGCTTTCCTGGAGGAAGCCTCCCCCTTGCACCACGCAGGGAGGGCAGGGACCTGCTGTGATGTCCCCCCTCCCAGGATTCAGCTGCAGAGGTGGGGGCAGCCCAGAGCTGGGTGGGTCTGAGAGGACAGTCTTCCAGGCCTGGGAACGCTGGCACTCTAATGCCGTCTGCACCCCTACTCCTGTCCTTAACTGGGTCCCCGTCCCTGGGTCGTCCCAGTCTTACACCCCACGTAAGAGTACTTAAAAGGGGTGCCCACGTCCTGAGAATACCTTGGGGCATGACCCAGTGCAGCGCCCGCCCGGCACGGGTCCCAGTTCCCAGACCAACGCTGCGCCCCTGCTACTCCACCGTGCGCTCTCGGCCAGGCCGCGGAGGCGCGGGCCGCTCCTGCCCTCTGTCGGCGCCCGGTGGCAGTGCAATGCTCACCCTCCTCAGGGGCCCGGCTGCTTCTGTCCCTGCCACAGGGAACAGCCGTGTGCCCACTGCCAGCACTTCTGTGCCAAGACGATTCCCAGAACAGGCTTCAAGGCAGGCAAGCCCTGCTCAGTTTCACAGGTAAGAAGGTGGAGGCTCAGAGACGGCCTGTGATCCACCGGGGTCACACAGCAGGACTGCAGGGAGGGACTCCAGTGAGGGTCAGAAACCCGGTGTTAAGCACACTTCTATGAGTCCCACTGGGTTGAAACCCTGGCTGTGCCCCTCATGGCCCTGAGACAGGTGACAGCTCTCTGAACCTCATAGTTTCTTGGCTGTAAGCTGGGGATGACTGTGATCCCTCAGCTTTGGGTTGCCATGAGAATTAAATAGGAAGATGTCTCTAAGGTTTTTAGCACATTCCCAGCACACAGTTAAGTTCCAACAAATCTATCATAGTCACAGCATCATGAAGTGCCTGCCACAGGGCCTTTGCGCCTGCTCAGTCCCCTGCCTGGAACCCTTTGCCCTGGATCTTGCACTGACTGGATGGGGCCTCCTCATCCCTAGTCTCAGTTCAAACTCATGTGCTGAGGGAGGCCTTCCCTGATCACCCCTTCCTTCTGGTAACCCTCCTTTGTACCCTCAGAGCTCTTATCCCTATCTGACATGATCCTGTGTGTTCATGAGTTTTCTTGTTTCTTATCTGCTTCCCCCAATGGACTGGCAGCCCCAGGAGGGCAGGGCCTTACTCATCCTGGCCGCTTTCATCCCTGGCCTTGCTCAGTGCCTGGCCCTAAGTGGGTGCCTGATAAGAAGGTGTTGATTGAAAGAATAAAAACGCTGACTGTATACTTATAAAGTGTATACTTATAAGATACTTATGAAGTGTATACTTACACACTTATCATACAGCCCAAACATTTCCTCAAGCAGAAGTCTTATGACTTATGACTTATGAATGAGTATGTCTATAAGCTTTATTTATAGTCCCCCCAAACTGGAAACCACCCCCGCTCAGCTGGCGGGCTGGGGTACACTCACAGGGTGCAATGCTACACAGCGGTGGCAGGAACCAACCTTGACAGACGGGCGACTGTACGACGGGATTCCCATTTACATGACATTCTAGGTGATGCAAATAGGGACAGAAAACAGCCCGGTGGCGGTGCAAATATAGCCCAGCGTGACGACCGGGTGCAGGGGGCATGAAGGATGCTGGAGGGTGCAGCTCTCGTGCATTCCGGCCGTGGTGAAGGTTGTACAACGGTATGTTTTTCAAAACGCACAGAACCGTACCTCGAAGAGGGTGCTTTTCACCGTATGCAGCAAACAACAGGGTTTGAAACGCAGGGTTGTAGACTTTCAGAATGGTGGGGCCCCCGGGTGCCCCGTGCCAGGAGCAGGGGAGTCCTGGCGAGGTTCGAGTTTCCATCGGCCCAAACCTGGAATTAGAGGAGGGACCGGGTCCCCCTGCCTCCCTGAGCGGGGCCGCCTCCGCAGCGAGGACAGGGCCCCGGGAAGGCCAGGACTATGGAGCCCGTCAGGCTCTGTCACTTCTCATGGCTCGAGCTGGTGTTGGGGCATGGGAGTTCACTGTTTTATGTGCTTTGCGTTTTTTGCATGTTTGAACTATTTCCTTCACAGAAACGACAAATAATAAGCCCGCCTAAAAACAAGAACAAAATGATTTCCACTGCAGTCTCGCCAGCCGCTCCTGCAGTCCTGGCAGGAGGTATTGGGAGACCCACTGGACGGAGGCAGAGACTGAGGCTGTGAGAGCGGCCTGGCTGGCTGGCCAGGGCAGGGTGGGGTGCGGGAGTACGGGGTGGGGGTGCGGGGTTCCTACCAGGGACAGAAGCCGGGGGGCCTGCATGAATGTCCCTGGGTGGCCTCCCCCACGCAGCTCTGTCCCCGTTCTGCCCCTCAGCCCCCAGGGAACGGGACACTGGTGCCTCATGCAGCCAGGCTCTGGACCAGAACCAAACTTTCTGCATCTATTGGTTTACCTGTTCTGGACATTCTGTGCAAGTGGAATTATTCAACGTTTGACCTTTGGTGTCTGGCTTCTTTCACGGAGCGTGGGGTCCTCAAGGTTCATCCACATTGTGGCGTGTGTCAGAATTCCACTCCTTTTCGCGGCCGAATAATATTCCATCCGTTGGAGAGACCGCATACTATTTGTCCATCCATCAGGGGGTGGACACTTGAGTTGCTTCCACGGTTTGGCTGTTCTGAATCGTGCTGCTATGAACACGAATGTACAGGTGTTTGCGTGGACGTATGTTTCCAATTCTCTTGGGTAAATAAATGTCTAGGAGCGGAATGGCCGGGTCGTAAGGTAACTTCATTGTTTTTGCAAACAGCTTTCTTGAGATATAATCCACACACCATACCATTCACTCGTTTAAAGTGTGTGATTCAGTGGTTTTTAGCACATTCGCGGCCTCGGACATCATCCATCAGCGCGATCAATTTTAGAGGATTTTCATTACCCCAAAAAGAAACCCTCTACCTCTTCCAGCCCATCATCTCTCAGCCCTAGGCACCCACTCATCCACTTTCTCTCTCTGGGGGACTGCCTTTTCTGGGCACTTCATATAAATGGAATCAAACAGTATGTGATCTTTGTGCCTGGCTTCTTCTCAGTACAAGGTTTTTGAGGTTCACCCATGTAGCATGCCCCAGTATTTCATTCCTTTTTATTATGATATTATCGCTGAATAAATTCTATGTAATTAGTCCATGGGGATGTGGGTATAGCACATTTTGTTCATCCATAAACGTTTGGGTTCCTACCACTTTCCAGCAGTAACTCTGTGTTTCACTTTTTAAGAAACACCCAAACTGGTTTCCCAAGTGACTGCCATAGAGCACTTAGTGAGTACCGGCTGTGTACCCCTTTTGTGCTCACCACTACCCAGTGAGGCAGGTCCTAATATTCGTTTTATTTTGTTGAGGCACAGAGAGGGTGAGACACTTGCTCCAAGCTTCACTGGATCCCAGATCTGTCTGTGCTGTTAAAAGCAGGGCTGCTGTGGTTTGCCGTGGGCTCTGGGAACCAGCCCCTTGCTCACACAACTGCTGGGGTGCTGCTGGGTTGCAGTGGGTGTCTGTGATTTCTTTTATTACCCGGTGCCCCCAGCAGATCTGGTGGGTACGGAACGAAGGATCTGGGCATCTGTCCCGGGCTTACCCTGGGCGCTGTCTCCCGGGAGGTGGGCCTAAGACTCTCAGACATGATGGTGTAGAGGGTGGGCAAGGACATGTGGGCCTCTGGCCAGGGTGGCAGCTTGCCCAGCCCTCCTGGGTGCCCCTCATCAGGGGAGGGGCTGTTCCAAGCCACACCGGGTCCCTGGCAAATGTTCAGAAAACCTTGGTCCAATTATTGGTTGAACAAATGGACAAAAGCCAGCAGCCAACAGCAGCCAGAGGCATTTCAGGACGTCCGGGGCGAAGGCAAAGGACCCGAGGGCCCAGCTCTTTGGAGGTGATGGTCCTGCTCTGCGTGGTTCTGCTCAGAATTCTGGGGCGTCGGCAGGGTGGGGGGTGAGCTGCTGGCCTGGGGGTGCTGTCCCATCTCTGCCCCAGGTCTTTGTCCCAGGGCCACGGGAACAGGTGGAGCTGCGGGCGCAGAGGGGGGAACTGAAACCCACGGGCGCGTCCCAGAGAGACCACCGCGGCCCCCGGCATGGGCGTCTAGTCTTCATGACTCGGCGGGGTTGCTGTCTTCTCCCAGCTGTCAGTCGCCCGGGGGAGTGTGCAGGGAGTGCCCAGGGCCTGGAGGTGTGTAAAAGGGAGACCCGGCTTGGAGCGATGTCCCGGTGGTGGGGCCAGGCCCACCCCTGGTAACCTGGGCTCGGGGACGTGATGCAGGCCGAGGTCCTGAGCACGTGGGGTCTGCGGGAGGGCAGGGCGGGGAGGGGTGGCCTGGGGCTCCTGTCGTGATGGTAAGATAGGGTGAGATAGGCCGAGGCCGCTGGGCAAGCCCAGGAGGAATGCGCTGACCCCTCTGCTCATAAACCTACTCTTCCCTGTCCCTGTGTGCTCCGGAGGTCGTGCAGAGGTCGCCCTCAGGAAAGGCTGGCCCAGGAGGCGCGGTGGCCAGATCCAGGTTGTTCGCACCCAACGGGCTGTGGCCGGCCCCCGGCGGACTCGGGCTGCGCGGGGCAGTTGGCTCCCAGGGTGGGGCCCATGGTGCAGCACGGTGTGTCCCAGAGGCACAGCAGGCCGAGAGCCCAGTCCTAGTTCTTGGGGGTCCTCGAGGCCTCGCTCAGGGTGTGCGGAGCACAGCCCCCGCACCCTTGGGAGGCCAAGATCTCAGAAGACCGCAGACAGAGACAGCAGGCTTCCTCCCAGCTGCGGCTGTTGGACTGTTCACACGGGGCCCCAGCCAGAGGGTGAGGCGGGGAGACAGGCCGTGCTTGCACGGGCCGGGACTCTGAGCCCAACTCGGTCACCCGGTCTGAGCAGGGTGTGGGCCTGGACAGCGTGGAGGCAGCGATGGACACCTGCCCCCAGTGCACCCAGGCCTGAGGATGCCACACTGGCTCCTGGGGGGCACACGTGTGGTTGGGCCCGCTCGCTCCCCCGCCCTGGCTGGTGTTCTCCTGGGATTGAGCAGGTCTCTCTGAGGGGTGGTCCCCGGGTGGTCAAGCTGCTCCTCTCTGGAGCCTTCCTATGTGGCCGTGCTTGGGAGTATCCCCAGCGAAGGGCCCAGGATTGGGGGTCTGGGGGTGCCCAGGCCAAAGAGACAGGAGCACCTCCTGGGCTCCAGCATGTGTATCCTCCCAGGGAGGTCCTGTGTTAGTTCCGGGGCTCAGCTGGCTCTGCTGGGGGTTGCAGAAGGAGGCCAGCGGCTGGGAAAGGAGCCACCAGGGAGAAGTGCTTCCCACTCCTCCCCTCAGGGGCTCTCCTACCACCTCTCCCTGTGGCTCTCTGGATATCAGACCACGGTGGGGACTGATGCGTCATAGCGCCTGCCCTCCCTGCTTTGAAGCCAGGACTGGAGGGGCTCTTCAAATGTGGATTAATGCCCTCCAGGCTCTGCAGCAGTATCAAATAGCCAGCAGCCTGAGGCTCAGAGAGGCCCCGAGTCCCAGAAGGGCAGACTGGGCCCCTCTGGGCCTGCCGTGGGGGCACAGAAGCCTGGAGGCTGTCGTCTTCCGGGCTGCTCCCTGCTCCGGCCTCTCTCCCTGTGCAGTGGAGGCTGGGGATCCAGGCCCCAAAGGCCACCCCACCCCCAGCCCACCTGCCAGGGCTGAGATTTCTCCCTAGCAGGGCCTGTTCTCCTGTGTGCAGTGAGGAAGGAAATTGCAAATTAATCTTTATTTCCATCTTGGAAGAAAACCTTAATTCTCTGCATTGAAATGATCCTCGTCATCCCAGGGAATCAATTATGGGCTTTAATTGCAGCCAGTCCCAGCCAATCAGAGCAGGGCAGACCTGCCAGGCCGAAAGCGTACCTCTTTCTCCTCCCCGTGCTGAACTCTGTCGCCGTCGCCCCTTCTGCAGGTGCACGGAGTGGAGCGATCTGGGACTCTCCGTGTCTCTTTTCTCTCCCTATTTCCTTTACTCTCTCTTGGTATCTCTTTCACTCTTTCCCTTGGTATGTCTCTCACTGTGTCTCCCTCTCTGGGACTCAGCTGCCCCTCCTGCACCAGCACGGGGTGCAGGCATGAACCCCCAGTTCTGACAAGCCCCACAGGGGCTAGCTGGCCCCCAGCCTCCTCTTGCAATCAGTCTCTGGTCCCAGAACTGCAGCTTTGAGGGGGTGCTGAGGGTGAGATGAGTTTTTAGCCTGTCCCTGTCTCCCTGGGTTGCCCAGACTTACCCACACACTCACCCAGAGTGGTCATCCCTGGCCCCACCCGTCATGTCAGGCCACCCTTCCAGGCCAGAGTCATGCTGAGCTCTGTGCCTGGAGATTTGGGTGGAGGTCACGCAATGGGGGAATATAGTGGGGCCCAAAAGATCTGGGGCCCCGGAGATGCCCGGGACTTCAGGGCGGCCACTGCTCCGGGTTAACCTGGGGACAGGGTCCAGGAGGGAATCCAGGGAAGTCACAGAGGAGTATCAGGGCCTCACCCTTCAGGGCCACCCTTTCGTCTACAGACACAGGACTGCCCTGAGGGCTGGTCTTCTGGAAAACTGGGCCAAGGGGTGTGCTTAACAAGGAGCTCTCAGGACTCCCCTCATGGCCCTCACGGCCCACACAGAGAGGCCTCTGCGTCTCTGTGCCTCACAGAGGTCTGTCCCTCATTCATGTTTACTTCCTGGCTAATACGCCACACGGTCTCTGAGCAAAAACGGAAACATGAAAGGTAAGGCAACAGTGCCCTTTGTCCACCACCTTTCCAGCGGCCTCTGAGGGACAGTCACCGGTTGTTGGCTCACCTAAATACATACACCTGTGTTCACAGAGTGCATGGATTGCTTGACGGAATTTCTTTCAAGGGGCAAATGTCTCATTCTTCAGGTAGCCTTTTGCAACCTCTTTTTACCTGTTTTGGGATCCAGCGCAGGATTCTGGGGGTTCATTCCCTCCACCTGCTGTAGAATATTCCTCCCTAGGACACCCACTGCGTTTGGGGACCGCTCCACACCGATGATGGTTTGTTTTCTCTGCTCCTCCTTGGGCGCACGCGTGGGCTTGTGGTCCTGCCCACGGGGCACTTGCGTTTTACCTTTAGTGGATGCAGCAGCTCGCTTTTCAGGGCGGCCATGCGACATCCCCTCCCTAAACACGTGGGCAAGACCTCCCATCACCCCACCTGTCCACCAGCTCTTGATGTTATCAGACTTTTTAAGTCTTTACCAGTTTGACCAACGCAACATGGCATTTGTTGCCTTAATTCATTTGGGGATGAAGATCATGGCTGCCTAGCATGGCATGGGGGAGGGTGACAGGGGTCCCCTGGTCTTGGGGAGGTGGCATGGGGGGGCAGAGGCCCAGATCCGGGGTGGGGAACAGCAACATGTAAAGTGAGGGGATGACAAACACCGTTAAGGAATCGCCAAGTCAGTGCATGTGTCGTTCCAAATTCTTGCAGCAACCCCGAGGCAGCGATAAAATCCCGTTTTTCGGAAAAGCCCGTCCAAGGTGATGATGGTCAGAGTGGGCAGGACAGGGAACTGGGTCTGCCTGACCCTGCAGCCCTCACTCAGGCTGGGTGTAGGGAAACACATGTGCAGAGCCCCACACACGTGCCCCCCACACACCTGCACACACCCCCACTGAAACCCACGTATGCAGCTTCGTGGACCCACACCTGGCAGGCTCCAGAATCACCCGGCGTATGCCAGAGGGCACCTGCCTGGGCCATTACACAGACGTGTGCACACAGCCCGGCCCAGAGATGTGATCAGACTCATCCGAACAGGTGTCCCATGCTGGCACATGCAGGTGCGTGCCAGCCTCCCCACAGGTGTCCCAGCCTTGCATCTGCTCCCGCTCCTGTGCACAGACCCCCCACCTAAAAACTCTGGCCCATTCACGATGGCCCCCGTGGTTAGGCCGAGACCCACACACAGCCGACCCTTGCAGACCTTCCTGCACATACCCCCTCCCAGGCTCCCTGGGCAACTCCTGCTCTAGACTATTAGCATATTTGCTCAGGGATCTGTGGTCCTAACCAGCATCTTCTGAACTGCACTCACCAGGTTCGCCTGGGTGGGAGAGAGGACAGGGAGGGACAGGCTGGGGGCCAGTGGTGGGGAGGGAGGGTTGTGGCTGTGGGTATCTGCCTCCATTTCTGGTCACCTTCTCCTCCAACTCAGGGACCTTCCTCTGTGACCCCTGGGGGCTCCCTGTGCCCTTAAGAAGTCCCGGAGACCAACTCAGTGCACTTGGGTCCCACGCAAGGCCTGCATCGGCCAAGGATGGCCCCCACAGGAGGTACCTCCCACTGATGAGCTTGCTGTGAAGGCTGGCACCATGCATTCTCCCAACTGATTCAGCCTGCATTTATGGGGCGCCTACTATGTGCCAGGCTCTGTTCTGGACACTGGAGCAGAGACAGACCTCTGCTGCCGGGAGCCTCATGCTCTTGTGGGGGGCCCTCTGCTAACCAGGGGAACCACTGAGAAACAGCCCTGCAGATAACTAAACTGGGGGCCGTGGATGAGAGGGACAGGAGCACTTCTCCCCGGGGAGGTCAGCCGTCTCTTCGGAGATGATACCTGAGCGGAGAGAAGGAGCCAGCAGGGCAAGGGCAGCTGGTAGAAAGAACAGCTAGTAGGAGGGGGAGTAGGGGACAGGGTGAGAGGGCCAGCAAGTGCTGGGAAGGGGGGCAGCCCTGACTCGCAGTGGACAGACAACCCTGGGTATTCGTGCTCTGGCTCCCTGGCCCTGGAGGAGTTGTTCCCAGGACCGAGAGCACAGCTGCCCAGCAGGGTGATTCATGATGACACAACTTTTTGGCACCCGCCCTTCCCCCCCTCACTCCCTCTCCTGCTGGTGCTTCCTGGGGCCATCCCCAAATGACTCCCCCCGACCCCACTGCCCAAAGGTGAAGGTTGCTGTGGGGGCACATAGGCCAGGCCGGCGTGGCCAGAAAGGGTAAAAACAGCAATGATGGAGCCAGCTCCATTTACGGGGACATGCTCCATGGTAGGGACCCACGGGGATTCGACATGGACTAACTCATTCAATCCTCAACAGCCATGGATGCCCAAAGAGTGTGGGGCACCCGGCGTGTGTGCTAGGTGCTGGGGATGAACAAACGGACAGAAACTCCTGTCTCTGGAGCTCACATTCGCATGGGGGACACTGACAGTAAGTGAGGTAAATGGGCAAGATATTCAGTGTGTTAGAAGGTAATAATCTCTAGGGAGAACACTGAAAGCAAGGAGGGATGAGGGGGTTCTAGGGGGGGTGACTTTTACTGAGGCACCCAGACAGGGCCTCACAGAGCAGCAGGAGGGAGCAGGCTGAACGGGGTCAGAGGGAACAGCAGGTGCAAAGGCCCTGAGGTGGGGAGGCCAGTGGAGCTGGAGCAGGTAGGTTTGGGGAGGGTAATGGGACAGGAGGTTCAGGAGGTCACTGGGCACGTGTGTAGATTTGAGGGAGGTGGGGACCTGGGAGGTTCTCCACAGAAGAAAGACTTATGACAGGTGTGAACAGCAGCCCTCCGGCTGGTGTGAGTGCAGATTGCAGGTGCTATAGGGCAGAGCAGGGGTACCGGTAATATGCGTTGGCCATTGTCCAAGCCGGTGGTCTAGGGCGAGGAGACGCTGACCCTGGGCAGGTGCCAAGGAGGATGTGAGAGACAGAGAGGGCCGTGGGGGCTGCTCTCGGCATCACCAGCTTTGGGAAGGGACCACAGGTGTCAGTAAGTGGCAAAGATCATGTTTTAGTACGAAATCTGCCGTTCGAAAGCTGGCAATAAACATCTAAAAAAGGTAAGGGGCATGTGGGGCAAATAAGGGGCTGTCCCCAGCCACAGCAGAGGTGTGCACTCTGGGGCAGAGCCAGGTCTCAGGGGGCCCAGTGGGTGGGCAGCCGTGAGAATCCATCCAGATCCGGGGTGGTGATTTGTGCGGCACCCTGCTGGGCTGCTGAGGGAGGCGGGCAGAGGTGGCTGTTAGAGCATCCGAGGCAGGAGGGGGTAACCGTGTGTGTGGGGGAGGGTTGGGGGTGCACAGAGAACATACAGTTGGGAGGAGGGAACTGCCCAAGGCCCCACAGCTGGGGTGGGAGTATTGGCTGTGGGAAAAGACTTCCAGAGAGGGCAAGACTGGGATCCACGTCCACAGGGACATACGCGGGCTCCTGTATGTCTGCAGCGGGGCCCGGGGCCCTGGGCATGTCCCAGACTGGCGAAAGGCACTGCTGACTGACCGTGTTCATGTGTACTCTGAGTCATAAACAGAAACTCAACTGCAACCGGCTTCAGCATCAAAGAGAAGTCACTGCCTCACATAACCTGAGGGTAAACTTCAGGCATAGCTGGTTCCAGGTATTCAGCGGATACCTTCAGGAATCTGTTTCTCTCCGTCTGTCTGTCAGTCTTTCCTCGGTGTAGACGTCACTCCTTTGTGGTGTAAACGTCACTCCCTTCGTGGTACCAAGATGGTCGTAGCAGCTTCAAGTTGATATCAACCCTAGCGAGAAGACAGGGGCTTGTTCCCAGGGGCTCCAGAAAAAGAACGCAGTGACATGCCCAGCCCCTGTCACCCCCGCATTATGGGGGGACTGTCCCCTCCCTGAGTCTCTACCCCACACCTGTGAGGTAGAAACGGCCAGAATGCTCGGGGAGGGAGGAGAACAAGGTGCAGGAATTGTCCCGGGAAGTAATGGCACCATCTGGGAAGGGCATGGGCTCTGCACCCCTCCAGACTGGTGGCACGTCCCCATCCCTCACCAACTCCCAGGGGACCTTGGGCAAGTCCTCAGGACCATAAAGCCCCTCTGGGGCCAGGGCCAGAAGGGGAGCTGGGGGTGGGGCTGCAAGCCACCAGCCACGGACAGAGCTCACTCCTGTGGCTGGGTGCTCCGCTCCCCACAGGGCCTGACTGAACCCTCCCCTGAGCACCTGAGCCAGGCTGCGGCCTCCAACGGCCCAAACACCTCCCTCCAGGTGGTTTCATCTTGGACACGTCACACTAGGCCTGTCTGGGCCTCAGTCACCCAAGGAAACCAGGGTGAGGATTCTTACCTTGTAGGGTGTCCCGCGAGAAAGCACGTGATATACCCTGCACCGAGTCTGTCGCATGTCAGTGGGGTCCCCCCCACCAACTCTGTAACACCCCCAACTTCCCGGAATCCTCTCATCTTGGCTGGATCGTCCCTCTTTCAGGGGCAAGCTGTGCCTGGATGAAGCAGCAGGGGGTGAGCGTGGGGGGAAGAGTGCAGGGGCACAGTGTGAGCAAAGGTGTGGCGGTGGAAAGAGTCTGTCAGGCTAGGGGCCCTCGAGAAGCTTGTTCGGAGCTGTCTAGGGCTGAGGTGGGACTGGGTGAGTGGGCAGGGGAGGCAGGGGCAGGGTGGGGCTACTGGCCTTGTAGCAGGTCCTGCCAGGTGACCTCAGGCTTGGCCCTGCCTCTCCGGGCCAGGGTCCCCTGGCTGCACTGTGTATAGCAGTGGCCCAGATGCCTCTGTGAGGGCTGCTGGCTGGGGGGACGGGCAGGTGGGCCCTGTGCAGAACCAGCAGCCTCAGTGTTTCCACCCGAGATGTGGGCACCCCCGGGACTGGGCCTCTTCCCACTATCTTCCGGCCACCGGGAGATGCTTGTCTGCTTTATCAGTGGCACCCCGTGACTCTGACAACCGTCTCTCCTTATCAGCAGCCCACTCGGCTGTCCATGGGGTGGTGGTCGCCCTGCCGGTCAGCATGTCCACCTGTGTACCGAGACCCCCAGTTCCCAGGGACCTGCACCAGGACCAGCTAGGCACTGGGACCAGGCTGGGCATGTGCACTGTGCCCAGGGGACAAGAGTTGGCAGCGGCTGTTTCCCCCCCGCCCCAGGGTTTCCTGTGCTGGGGGGCTGAGGGCAGGGGACAAATCCTACCCCTGCCTCAGTTTCCCCTCTGTGAAGGAAATCCAAGAAGCCGATCCGGGGGTCCCCAAAGCTGTTCTTTGCCTTGCAGCCCATCTGTAAGCCAGGGGCCTGCAGTGCCAGGAGGGGCAAGGCAGGTCTGCCCCCTAGGGGGCCAGGACACCACCCTCTGAGCCCCAGCCTCCTGTTTCAGTGCCACTTTTGAGCCTCTTCCCCTGCTCTGGCCGTCGGCAGCCATCTGTGAGGGGAGCCCCGAGGCCCAGAGAGAGGAGGGGGCTGGTCTGAGACCCCACAGGGACACAGAGCATGAGTATCAGGCACAAGGAGTGCTGAGGACACGGGCCTGGAGAATGTGACCCTCGGGGGGATGGAGCAGGAGACGCTGGCCCGGCCTTGATTAGCTTGGGCTCAGCCCAGGGGAGGCTCCGAAGCCAGGCTGCTGCAGGGGCCCCCTCGAGGGCCTGGGCGGTGGGGTGGGTGCGTTTCCCTCCACCCTGTCGAATACTGAGAATCAGCGAGATGTTGCTGATTGATGGCTATCAGCCACCCCATCTTCCGGCTCCACATCTGATCAGGGAGCGCATTGCCTCATCTCACAGCACACCCGTTACACAACAGTCCTGCCTGGCGCCCGCTCCCGCCCACCTGCCCCCAGAGGTGTCTGGCCCGCTTCCGTTGGGACCCTGCCCGCAGCCCCACGCCCAGCACTGCAGACCGTTCCTTCCCCGTCTCCAGCCGCTCCTCTGCCTTCCTTCTGGGCTCCCCTTGCCGCGGCCCGAGTCTTAGATGCAGGCCCCTACCCAAGGGCTGCGCCAGGCGGGCTCAGGAATCCACACCATGCTCATCGGGAGGTCTTGGCCAGACCTGGTCCCGCTGCTGGGTTCCCCTCTTGGTGGGCCCGCGCTGTGCCCAGTGACCCTGCAGAGGCTGCCCAGGTGTCCCAGGTCCCCTCCCTCCCGGCTCCCTCTTGCACCCAAGCGGGCGTCAAGACCAGCAGAGGACGTCACCTCCTAATCATTCCCGACCTCCTCCTCCCCATCTCTACGGAGCCCCGCCCCCACACCCCTTCCCCTCACAGCACCTCCTTCCTGGCCAGTGGCCTCACACACCTTCCCCACGTGCGCGGCGGGTCCCCAGTGCTAATGGCGGAGGCGGTGGTCTTGGGTGTGGGCGAGGTTAGTGGCCGTAGGAGGACAGTCTAGGGACAGCATAAGGAGCTGGCGTGGCAAGTCCTGCTTGGGTAGTGAATCGGGAGGACACAGGATGGGCCAGGCCTGGCTTTCGTGGCCTGGTGTGGGCTCCAGCCCCGGAACCCTTGGGAAATTTCTGTTTCCAAGGCCTTCCCCTGGAGCTCTGGGGAAAGCCTGGCTCCTGCCCCCTACCTGGCCTGTCCCCCGACCCTGCCTTTCTATATCTGAGCCGGGGAGCCCCTCTGGGCCTTCTCACCCTCAGAGGGAACTGAAGAGACGGGGTGAGGAGGGGCCCTCAGAGGCTGTGGGTATGATCACACCTAGGGACAGATGCTGGGGTGGAAAAAGCAGGGAGAAAGGGTGCGAGGGGAGGGCTGACCAAACTCCAGTGGTGCCTGTGCTTCGCAGGTGACCAGCCCCACCCCGAGCCCACACTTCTCGGCCTCCAACCTGCCCCCCGTCAGCTGGCTGTCCAGCAGGGTCTGTGCTGGACACAGCTCGGGGGCCGGACCGGGCCTCAAGGTGTGGCAGGTGGGAGAAGTGAACTGGACACAAGAGAGGTGGATGTGGAGACCCAGAGACAGAGTGGCGCTGGGGGAGCGAAGGAAGACGGCCGTGGGGATGCAGGCTGAGTTTGCCGCCACGGATGCTACCTGCCCTGCCACCCCGGGTGGCCTGGCCACAGGCACCCTCGCTGGCCACCTGCCTTAGCTTGCGGGACCCACCCCGGGGGAGGGAGTGGGGCGTGGGCAGGGCGGGAGAGCAGAGGCTTGGCCCCAGCAGAATAGGGTGGCCCTTAGCAGCCTGACTCCCGGCGCTGCCTGGTGGTGACTCTGCTGGAAGCCGGGGGGCTCAGGGCTGAGTCTGTGGGTGCCCCTTGAGGGGCCAGGCAGGTAGCCGGACCTGGCCCCTTACCCCAGCCTCCTCAGGTCAGCCTGGGCTCCCAGCTGGCCTTTATCTGGAGCCCCAGCTGTGGCGACGGGAAGTGGCCGTTTCTCTCCGCTGTGCTTTCTCCCCACCAGACCTGGCGATAACATGGGAGGGTGTGGGGGGATTGAGCAATACCTCGTGGCAGGGTACACGGGGAGGCTCCGGGGCTCATGACCTCTGACCTGCTGGCCTGGGGGAGGACAGGAGTCTGGGGTCCAGGGTGCCCCACCTCACCGCATCCAGGGAGCACCAGGCTGTGATCCCAGGACCTGGCACACAGGAGGTGCTCAATAAATGCAGAATGACCAACTCCGGGTCTCTTCCCAAATCTGTCCCTGCTCCCAGCTTCCACCCCTCGATGCTGAATCCCCAAACCTTCTCCAGAGCCCTCTTCTTCCTCCCAGGGCTCAGCCTGCACTGCCGCCTCCCCTGGGCTCCTTGGCCAGTCCTGGGAGTCCTCCTCTAGCCCTGAGGTCTCTTGCGGCCCTGATCTCCAAGCCCTGGAAATTTAGCATAGGAGTGTCCAGAACTGGCAGGAAGTTGGGGTCCAGAGGGGTTTCTTGAAACCCCGATCTGAGGCACTCTCCCTGCCCCTCCATGCCCTTCAAGGCCACTGACAGCAGCCTTCAAGGCCTCTGGTCCTGCCCAGCCTGCCTGCATAGCTGCCGCCTTTGCTTCCCTTGCCGCCCCCCCCGGCACTCAGCAAGGGAATGGGGCTCCCGCAGGGGACTCCGCAAGACCAGAGTTGGGGTCGGCCGCCCCCCAAGGGAGTACGCAGGGCCCCCCTCACCAGCATCCCTCCGCTGCCTCCCCGCAATCAAGCCCTGGTGCTAGCTGAGCTTGGCTAATTAATGGCATGACTCTGTTATCAGCCAAGTGTTAATTACTCTTTTTAATCAGGGCTGCCTATGTGGAGGCTCCCGGAGGCCCGGTAGGGGCTGGAGGGAGACTGGGAGCCATGACCTCATCCCTCCTCACGCAGGCCCTACCAAGTGCTCTCCTGGAGCCCTCGCTCCTGCTGTGCCCCCTGCTGGACGGTACCCTCCTCCCCCTGGCCAACTCCTACTCTTTCTTTGAGACCTTGCCTAGGTGGTCCCTCAGCGAGAGGCCTCCCCTCGCCCCAGTCATGGTGACGGAGGACAGACAGAGCTCAACAAGGAGCTGGGAGGCTGTGAGCAGGACTGGCCTTGGGCTCCAGAAGCAGACCTGGAAATGCTGACCCCGGGGGAAGGCAGAGGAGGCAGGGAGGGCCTGAGGCCTGGATCAGCCTGAGGGTGAGTTGGCACTGAGAGGGTCCGGCTCACCCTGAGGGGGGCTCTGGGTCCATAGAACGGGGGCAATGAGCCTTCTGCCGTCCCACCAGGTCCTGGGGACCAGGCCCCACCCACTTGCAAGTCCCTGTGGCCCCGGACACATGTGTTGCCACCCTGTGCACACTGGACCCGACACCCCTCTTCTTAACCCCACTCCCACACAGATGCACCAGAGATCTCCAGCCTGACAGACCACCCTCAGAGATACATACACACCCGAGACCGAGATCCATTCACATGCCCAGACATCAACAGACACAGATACCTGGGACACACACACACACACACACACACCGGCAGGGCAAGAGGCCTGGGAGAACAGAAGCTGCCCCATCTCCTGCCCTGGGCCCCCAGGGCTTCCCGTTTACGAGACTTTATCTATCAAAAATATATTAACCCAGAAGCCTGTTTCCATCAGAGTCTCGATTCCAGGGACATTTCCAGATAAGCCTTATCTCATTGCTGGTGCATTAGCCCCGCTGGTTGGGGGCCTGCCAATCACGGCTGCCCCTCCTGCCCCAGCCGGTGGCAGGACGCCTGCCCATGACTTCATTCTGTATGGGCGGGTGGGCGGGAGCACTAGGCGGGGTGCTGCTGCCCCTTGTGCCCCCCACCCCCCGCCCAAAGCAGGGTCCCAGAAGGCACCTGTTTCCAAGGACACACCCAAGGTCTTGAGGCAAGGGTGTCATCCAGAGCCTAGGCAATGGCACCGGTCAGCTGAGCCCCAGCTCCCACCACCTCCCTCATCTATAATTGAGGCGATGCTTCCCAGACCACATTCCCAGATTTGGGGAGTTTCCGCCTGTGATGGTGGCTTCAGTGTGCTTGTACTCTCTTCTGGAGCACCTAGGGCTGGTGGGGGAGCCAGGGGAAGGGGGCCACTGCCCGTCAGAATGCCCCTGGGCGCTGGCCCCCGCCCCTGTCCAGCCACCCTGGCTGCCCTTCTCCTTCAAAGGCTGTGCCCTGGCCCAAGCCTGCTAATGGGTGCTCGGGTTTCTTCCGATGCCAGGCCCGATAGGGGCTTCTCGGAGCAGGCCGACTCACCGCACTCTCTGTGGGGGGGGGGGGGGGGGCGGAGGCTTCTGGGAGTCAGTCACACCCCAGGCGGCTCTCCCTCCTCTCTGTGCCTCAGTGTCCTCCACCTGAGCCCGCTTCCTTCCCTGGGCTTTAAGGAGTGTGATCTTCAGGTGAGGTGGGAGGCAGGAAGACAGGTGCAGGTGGCTGTGGGGATGGTCACAGAAAGATGTTTGATTTGGCAAACAGCTGGGCCTGGGGCGGCCCGCACCACTGGTCAGGGGTTTGTAGGCCCTTCACCTTCCTGTGTGAGACCCTGTGTGCTGGTCCCATCCTCAGGGCAGTGGGTAACACGATGGGCCCAGTACCTGAAGAGCCCCACAAAGCAGCTGCTTCTGTTCTCATTTTATACGTGGGGACACTGAGGCACAAAGGTTAAGGGACTTGCCCAAGGTCACACAAGCAGAGAGGCCAGGCAGTGGCTCGAGTCCACGCTATCTCCCTCTCCCCCATGGATCTGCCCCCAGAACTAGGTCCTGCTCAGTGGGCACCCCTCTATGTCTGCGGGGGGTGGGGGTGGGGCTCTGCTGGCCACATGATGCGGCCAAGGGCAGGACGGGGCAGGGGATACCCTGGAGGTGGGTTCAGGTGGAGGACCCGGAGGCACAGAGAGGAGGGGCAGCTGCCCAGGGAGGAGTCGCCGAGCCCAGGGCTACTCTTGCAGGGACACCCAGAAGGGGCCCAGAGGGAGGGGCCAGCCTCACACCCCTCGGTCAGGGAGGACTTGGCCGGGCTGGGGGGCACCCAGCAGCTCTGGCCTTAGAGTTCCACGCTGGGGATGATGCCAGAGGGAGTTTCCTCCTCTAAGGGGCAGGGCCTGGGGAGACCCCAGCTCCTCCCAGCTGTGTCCACTCCAAAGGGCTGAGTAGGCACGGGAGGTGGCCTGGGGGGGGGGGCTGGACCCTGGCCTGCAGAAGGCTGAGGGCCAGGCAAGAAGTGCCACTGCTGTTACTGGAGGTGTCCCCTCAGGCGGTGGCAGTGAGGCTCCAAGGAACCACTGGACGGTCTGCACACAGCGCCTCCCTCTCCCTGCACCCAGCCCTCTCCCAGTTTATTCCCAGCCCGGGGAGAAGTGGGGGCCGGGCCTGAACTCTCCCAGCCTCCAGCCCTCAGCTGTCGCTCCTGACTGCTGTCCCTGGCCTGGCCTAACGTTCGGTCCCTGTGAGGGCTGGGGAGGGCCTGCTGGCCAGCTGCCCTCACACGTGCCCTTTGAGCACGCTGCCGCCTGTGGCCCAGGCCCCACACATACAGCGCGTCCTGCACGCCACTCCCTTCTCCTCTCTGCCCTCAGCCCCAGGACCTCACCCCTCCAAGCCCGTGGATTGCCACCGCCCCGTTAGTATCTTTGATGCTAGTTCTGCAAGTTAAAGCACAGTGCACCGATCACCAGGATAAAAGGGTGGCCCCTGTGTCTGTCTGGAGGCCAAATCAAGGAACACCAGCACGTCTGTTTGTCCTACAGATGTCTTTAAAGGCTTTGATTTCCCCTCATTAAGTTGGTTTCACCATCTCCCTCTTTCCCGAGTATCCACAGCTCAGGTGGCGGGGTGGGGTGGCCTGGCCTGTGGGGCAGAGGCAGAGGAGCTGAGCAGGGGCTTCCTGGGCTTTGGAGAAGCCTGTGCTCATGGTTCCTGGCCCACCGTGTACTCTGCACAGGGCTCCCTCACCTGCCTGCACCTCCACACCCTGGGGAGTACGGACCCCAAGCTCAAGGGCTGAGGTCTAGGGACTCCTGGTGTGGGAATGACGGAGCAGGCTTGCCTCTGCCCTGACACCCTGCCCTGCACCCCACGACTCCCCAGAACCCCATGTGTGCCCCTCCTGGCAGAGCCCTCTCAGGACCTGGCTGCCTAGAGCACCCCCATGTCTCTCAAGGCCCAGGAGACCCCAGGGGCCACCCAGTCTGGCCTAGGGGCATGACACCCTGTGGATCCCTCTGCCCCCCTGGGCTCTGAGTTCTGGTCCCTCCCCCAGCTCCACTCTGGGAAGGAACCCTGGCAATTCCCTTGATATTCCCCTTAGGAACAGAGGTCAGGGGACACTCCCAGTGAAATCACAGAGACCAGCAGAGAGAGCAGGCACCACAGGACATTTATTTGCAGCTGGCAAGTGCCAGGCCACCTGGAGTCAGGGCATGGATTGGCCCTCACATGGCTGCCGGCTGGGCAGCCGGGGAGACACTGGCCACCAGTAGGTGGGAGGGTGCCAGGGTGGAGGGACAGACCCTCTCGGCCCCAGCACTGGTGACACTGCCCCCTCATCCTCCAGGCTTCTCACTGGGGTTCAGTGCCAGGCCCGGGGGCCCGTGCCTCCAGAGTCATGGGGAGGGACGTACTAAAGGGGGTCGAGGCACATCTGGTTGGGCATTTGGCATCACGGCCCAGCCCAGGGCCTGGGCAAGGTGGCCCCAGGGGAGGTCACTGGAACATTCAGGGAGACTGGACCATGCGCTTGTGGGTGTCAAAAACGTAACGCTTGAAAGACAGGCTGAGGGCCACGTGCTGTGTGGGCTCGGGCCGCTCTGCCCCCTCCTCCTGCTTGGCTGCCTCCCCTCGTCCGGCCCGGCCCCGCTTCTTGAGGGTGGGCGTCAGGATCTTCTTGGACTCGGGGCTGAGGCCACCTGCAAGGCACAGAAAGAGAGCCTGTTAGCCTGCCGCTCCCTAGCCTGCCCCCTCACCGGCCCGGATGGGCACACACCTGAAATAGCACATCTCCAAGTCCCCTTCTCCCAACTCTGCAACACCCTCACGCCCGCCGAGGCTGAGCCACGACCCCCGTGCCACCTTGGCAGGCTCACCCCCTTCTACCTCCTTCCCCGGCCAACGGACCCCTGAGGCCTATGGTCCACTCTGCCACCTAAATCCCTGCATCCTGGCCCCTCCCCGCACCACGCTAGTCCACGGCAGGTCTGTCCAGCTTGGAGCTCAGCAGGGCTCCCTGCCTCCGTCTCCCAGTCCCCTGCCCACCCATGCACTCTGCACTCAGGCTCCAGTGGGGATCAGCCCCACACTTGGTGGCCATGTCCTTCTCCTGCTCTACATGGTCCTGCTGTCTCCCAGAGCACTCACACTAAAACACATGCACTGAAGCTTGACTTTGAGGCTCCCTGGGCTAGGAGTCCTCCAGCTGCCCCTGGGGATCCATTCTCTGCTCCTCTGTGTGCCTGGGAGGCTGGCCTCTGCAGAAGGCATATGGGCTCCTGTGGCCCTCTGGTTTCTGGTTGGGTCCAGCCAATGGGAGACCCAGTGGATCAGAGGACAAGAGGGGAGAGTAATTGGGGTGACAATCCCTGCTCCCTAAGACCGGAGCTCCTGTCGGGGGTCCTTCCCCTGGGCTCTTGTACACGCTGTCCCATGCAGGGTGGGGGTGGCCCCTACTCCTTCCCACCACATCTTACCGGCTCCTTTCAACTCCGCTCTGGCCACTCCCTCCATTGCATACAGTGTACAGACTTTATATTCACTCCCTCCGGACAAATGATTAAGTGGAAATCAGTTTCCTGCTGACAACCCTGACTCAGACCAACCCCAACTCTTCCGGCCCCTTCGCCCACTGCTTTTGAGCTTTCCCTGCGGCCCTGAGGAACACACGACTGTCCCTGGGCTCCCCAGCGTCACACTTGTGGGCCTCTGCAAATGCTGTTCCCTCTGCCTGGGATGTCCTTCCCCTCCTCGCTAATGGGAAGAAACCCTGTTCATCCTTGAACAGCAGGCTTGCTCTGGGGCTCGTCTGTATGAAGAAACTGCTTGGTCGTACCATGGTGCGGCCTCTTCGGGGGCTGCTGGCCAGGATGAGCACTCGGCTGCCTCGAGCATAGGGGCCGAGGCTCCGGCTCACCCGAGGCTGTGGTCAGACCTCAGATCGGCCCGGCACAAGCAGAGCTCCCTGGGGCAGGCGTTCACCCTCTGAGGCCGCTCACGACCCCACTGGGGGAACCTGGGGGGAGCAGACTGGCAGGGCCGTGGGGGGGTGAGCTGAGGGGGCACCGTGAGACTTGCATGGGGCAGGGAGGCCCAGCGGGCAGCAGTTCCTGGAGCGGCTACGGGGAGAGCTGGGTCCAACCCTTCTTCCCCTGGGGAGAGGCCAGTGGGGTGGAGTCCAGCCTACACTGTGCTTGCTAAAAGACGGGTCCTGGCAGGCCTGTGTCCCCCAGAGAGGGCGCTTACTTCTAATAGGCACAGAGGGGCCGCATCAGCCAGTGGACCCAGAGGCCGGGTGTCTAGAGCTGGTGGGAAGTTGGGGGTAGGCACCAGGCGGAGGGCTCCCCTCCCTGCATGCCCCGGGGTGCCCTGATCTGCATCTGCCAGCACGTGAAGGGCGTCCTCCTTTGCCCCAGTGCTGGCTGGGTGCCAGCTGTCTGCCTGAGACGAAAAGGCAGATGTGCAGCTCTGGAGGACCTTTGCACATCGTGTCTTAACCAGCTGGGGGCTCTGGGCGGCAGCGGTGGGTGGATTCTTCTGGCTTAGACCAGGCACTCACGCATGCTTGCTGAAGATGTCAGCAAGCCCTTCATCTTACAGATGAGAAGACAGAGGGCCTCATGGAGGGCTCCTCCAGGCCCCACAGAGGGTCTGGAAGAGTGAGGATTTGAACTCTGGGCTTGCTTCTGATGGCAGATGCCGGCCAGCCCGGCCCTCAGTGGGGGCACCCCTTAAGCAGACGCCTGAAAATGGTTGTGCAGGGGACCATCGGCTGTGGAGCATCCTGTACTGGCCCTGCAGTTCCCTGATGTTCAGAAAGGTGGCCAGGAGGCTGCTTGAAGGGACACGGTACAGTCTGTTGGGGAAGTTCTGCCTCCTCCACGAAGGACTCTGTCTCCCTGTCCACAGGCGTCTCAGAGCCTGCACCACCTGCATTGCCCAGGAAGGCTGGGACTTGTGGCCAATGTGAATGGGGCTCTGGGACGCTAGGAGCCTGTGGGGCCCCTAGCATGGGGAGCCACCCTCTGGCTGCACAGCATGGTGTCTGATCACAGGCCCCACACCCAGCCGGTCTGCGTGCCTCTGGGATGGGGCGTGGGAATGGCCCCGGGCCAGGCCCCCAAGCAAGCATCAGGCCTGCAGGTATCTGCCTCCCTGAATCGGAGCCCTGGCCTTCCTTCTGCAAACAGAGAAGGTGGCTGGCACCAGACCCTGACAAATGGCATGGGCGGCCTGTCTCCCTGTGGTGCCAGGAGGTCTGATGGCTGAAGAGGCGCGGGGCTCCCCGGCGTCTGCGCCGGGCTGGGGAGACAGGCGTGGCCCAATCGGCGGTCCATCTCGCCCGCGCTGGCTCTCATTACACACGGTGCATACCTCGCACGGCCCAAAGCAGGCAGAGCCAGAAAATCTATCTGGCACAGGCAAACATGCGGCCGTTTAATTGCTCTACTGAGATGGTCAGGCTCCTTTACCTCTGCCCCATTTGGGGATGGCCTGGACACAATGCCCAGAAAGCCTCCCAGCATGGGCCTGTTCTCTGGTGCTGCCGAAGCTGTTGGATTTGCGGAAAACGTCGCTGGGAGCTGCTTCGTTTTGCAGTGGCTTTTTCCTCCCCTTAGCCAAACAGCCAAAGCAGGGAAATGAAGGGCAGGTCAGGGCGTCGGGGGTCAGAGCTGCTGCCCACCTAATCGCCAGGCTTCTCCCAACCTGCCCCTGTGTCTTTCAGCGAAAAATGCTCACAGGAGGCTCTAGGACTGGAGATGACAGCAGTGAACACGCAGACCAGGGCCTGGCCCCCACAGAGTTTACTAGTCCGAGAAGAGGCAGAGGGGAAACAAGCCAGCAAGATAATCCAGACAGCCACTGAGGCCATCAAGGAAGCAAAAGTGCTGTGTCACCAGGAGGGGAGGATGGCCAGGTTGCTTGTGCCCAGGGCAGGCTTTTCCGAGGAAGAGTTCCGAACGGGGACCAGGTGACAGGGACTGGCCGCACGCAGCCCTGGGCAAGGGTCTGCATGCAAAGGGAGTCTGAGTGCTGGGTGGGAATGAGCGTGACGCTCGAGTATGGATGAGGACGTGTGGCTACATGCTGGTGGGGCCACAGGGTGACCGCAGCTTACCGAGTCCCCATAGTGCTCCCTGTGTGCCAGGCTCTTCGGGAGCCCAAATCAGGGAGGGTCCCAGGGACCTTTGGGGGCTCAGAGTGGTGAGGGATGTCCACCTGCCCAGCACCCACCAGGGCTTCCCACACTTCCTGTGTGCCCTGGGGATACAGAGGCAAGCAGGACGGTCCCACTCTCATGGAGCTACCATCCTCTCTTAGGGACTTCCCCCTGAAGCACCCTCGAGAGGTCCCATGGGTTGGGTAGCCATGTGTCACCCCTCCTGGGATGGCCCTTGACGTTGGGAGCATGTCTGGAGCTCCTGGCCTCTGACTTCTGCATCCCTCTTTTCCCACCCGAGCTGGCCTGCATTGTGTCTCTGAACTGTCCCCCTCACCTGACACACCAGGTGCATTCCCACCTCAGAGCCTTTGCATTCACTGGTTCCTCTGCTGGCAGATCCGCCCCAGGAGTTCCAGTGGCTCCCAGGCCCACCTCCTTCTAATCGCTGTGCAAATGACACCTCCTGGTGAGGCCTTCTTGACCACTATCACCCCCTCCTCCCCCCACCCCCCCCCCCCCCAGTTATTTTTTTCCAATAGCTATTATCACCTTCTGACATACTGCTGTAAGTTCCTCATTTTGATATCTGTTCTCTGCCCCTGCTGTATGCACGTCCTACCATGGCAGGGATTTTTGTCTCTGCATGCACCGCTGCAAGCCCAACACCTAGAACACTCCCTGGCTCTCAGGAGGGGCTCAAAGAATATTACGAATGAAAAGTGCTGGATGAGACCCTCTGAGACCCTGCTGGGTGAGCACTGGCTACTAAGCTCCCCAAATGGTCACCGCATAGACCCAGCCACCTACCTCTAGGCATTCCATCCCAATAAGCAACCTGAGATTTGTATACACAGATGTCACCACGCGTGCGGGCACTTGACCCCCACAGCCCAGTGTGGAAGAAACTGAGGCCCGGGAGAGTGACTGGCCCCAGGTCACACAGGTCTGGAGAGGCAGAGCTGGACTTGTGAGGCTACCCGATCCCAAGGTCTGTGTGCACCACGGAGGAGGTGCGTTGGCCTGTGGAGTTACAAGGGTGCTGAGACCCGTGGGAGGGCAGTCAGGACGGGATTGGCATGCATTTGCTGCGGCAGAATATTCTGGGAGATGAAGTGACACCTGAGAAGAGTTCACAGTTACACAAAGGCAAACTTAAAAATTAACTGAAAAAAAAAAAAAAGAAAAAGAAAACGCCACAGGAATACAAATTTGTTGGAAGAGTTCTGCTCTAACTCTGGGATGCAGAAAGAAAGACTGGAAGACTATCCACTAGGCCGTCAGAGATCGGGGGTAAGTTACAGGCGATGCTCTTCTTTCTACTTTTCTCCACTTCCCGAGGTTAATACTGTGAGCCTGGGTGCTCATGGGGCCATCTCCTACGGGCCACTGGCATGGCCTCCTGCACCCAGGCCCAGAGGAAGCGGAGTGCGACCCAGTGCAGTCTGGCTGCTGAATGCACGGCCACACGGGGAGGCAGCGGGGAGGGAGGAGGGCCCCGGGGGGGCGGGCAGGGGAGGAAGGGGAGGCTGGGGAGGTGGCTGTCACCCCAGGCCAGGTCTCGTCTCCATGTCCTGGTTAAGGCCGCCGTGGGCCAGGAAGCTCACTGCCATCTCTGGGCCAATGGTGTTGTCTCTGCAGTAATCCGGCCCCGTGAAGGACGAGCTGAGCACCACCTCAGGCCATGCTCATGGCTCCTTTGTGGCCACTGAAAGCCCACGGTTTCTGACGCTGCTGCCGCATCAAGGGCAGTAACTGGAAGGCACAGACTTAGGGTATCACTCTCCACAGCCTCCTGAGGGTCTGCTCCTTGCTCCCCAGCCTTGCTGCCCTGTCCCCCGGGGGGCCTCCTCCCGGGTCCTGCTCCCCCCGTGGAGGGGCTTCTCGGAGGCACATACGGAGCTCTGGGCTCCAACAGGACAAAGTCTATGGCCTTGCCTGGCATCCAAGACCCTGGGTCATCAGGGTGTACCTCCCTCTACGCCTCACCCTCTGCTTCCTCTCACTCCCGTTCGGCTTACACTCCAGCCCACAGAAATAAAGCAGGGCCTCCGACGACTTCCCTTTGTCTGGAACGCTCCTCCACGCCTTTCCTGTCTGGCTGACGCCTACTCTGCCACTGTCTCCGTCAGAAGGCTTTCCCTCACCTGCCCCAGTGGAGCAGATTCCCTCCTGGAACCCTACTTGGCATGACTTTTGCTTTTTTTTTTTTGAGAGAGGGAGCACGTGTGTGTGTGTGTGTGTGTGTGTGTGTGTGTGTCTACATGCGCACATGTGTAAAATGGGGGAGGGGCAGAGGGAGGAGGCGGTGAGAGAGAAAGAAAGAGGGAGAATCTTAAGCAGGCTCCATGCTCAGCATGGAGCCTGGCATGGGCCTAAGATTATGACCTGAGCTGAAATCAAGAGTCAGATGGACATCTAACCAACTGGGCCACTCAGGTGCCCCAATGTTTGCTTTCTGCATCCATCTCCCCGGTGGCCTGTTGGGGGGACTGCCTCTTCGGTGCTGGGCACAGGGCCTGGCAGGCAGGCTCAGGGAGGGTGCGCCAGGTGAAGGCAAAGGGAAGGAGTAGTCTCGCCCAGGTGTGCAGGGCAGCGGAAGTGAGAGAAACGCTTCCACAGAGCCTGTGCCTCCAGACTAGGAAATACCTGTCTGCAAGGTCGTGGCCCAGGAAGCCCCCCAACAGCTCAGACAGCAGGCCCCCTGCTCCATGTGAGCGGGAACGTGGCTTCCTACCTGGCAGGGTGGGCACAGAGCTAAATGAGCTCCGTGTGTGAAGTTCACACCGTGGCCGTTGCTCCACAGGGAGACCTCTCTGCTCCTTCTCCCCAGACCTCAGGATTCCCGGAGCTGGGCTGCCCGCTCCATTCTCCAACAAGCCCGGCCTGGGATGCGGTGGGGGCGGGTCGGCCTGACCTCAGGGTGACGCTGCTAGCCGTGGCTTTCCTTGGGGACACTCTCCCAGGGCCGGGCTGGCCTTTCTCACCCAGTGCCAGCTCCACACAAAGGCACAGTGGGCTGGAGGCTGCTGGGTCTTGGCTTGGGCCGGGGGTAATCAGGGAAGAATGCGGGAAGCACAACAGTTTCCCAAGCCCTGGCCGCGGGTGCCGCCCTGACATGGCCATCAAAGGCCGGCAAATTGCCTCCAATTGCTGGCGTCGCTTTCATGTTGGGGGCCAGACTGGAAGAAGGGCCTCCACGCTGGTGGGCGGCTTGCACCCCCCAGTGGGAACTGAGCCCTTGCAAGCAGCTTGGGGTCAGCGGCCCCCTCGGTGGCCCCGTGGGGCTGCAGCCAACTCCAGCCGCCCCAGCTTCCCCTCCTAGAACAAGCAGCTTTGGAAAGAGCCGAAATGACAGGGCAGAAAGAGAGCCGGGGTAAGGGGTGGTGGCGGGGGGCAGAGGGGGGGAGCCCTTTTTAGGGTCAGTATCCTGGTGATGACAGAAGGGCTGGGGAGCTCAGAGGGACATGCCTGGCAAGCTGGGCTGGGCTGACATATGGGATGGCTGAGACGGATGGCCACAGAGGGCCTTGAATCCAGCCAGGTCCTGAGTCTAGACTGGATGCTTGGCCTGGGAGCAAGAGGGGCTGCCCTTGCTGGGAGCAAGAGGGGCTGCCCAAAGGAGGGGACCTCTGTCAGCGAGGTGACCCTGAGCAGCGAGGCTGAGGTCCTTCAAACAGCATGGCTGCACCGTTACCCAGTGGGATCCACCGTCAAACTTCACCTGAAGAAAGGGTCTCTGCATGCCTGCCCTGTTAACGAGGCTGCTTTGCACAGGTCACAGGTGGTCACAGGAGGTACGCGTGGCACAGTGCCTGATGAGACCTCTGATGTGGCTAATGTGGCGGCTTGTGCAGCATGTGCTGCTGAGGGCGAGGCTGGAGGTCAGTCTAGCTGGGAGTGGGCTGCAGGGGTTGGGGAGGGCACAGAAACCGGAGGCGGACTCGGCCAGGGCGGTAGTGGCCATGAAACAGGGCGGGGCCCTGTTATGTCCGATTTGCACAGGGCTGTTGCTGCCACCCCATCCTGCAGGGACATCGAGGTGCAAGGACTTGCCCGTGGCCCTGCTGTAGCTGGTGGTGGAGCTGAGATTGGAACCCAGATCCCTCTGCCGGCCAGTGGCCCAGGATGGCGTGGGCCCTGTACAAGCTTAGCTCCGACAGCGCCAGTGGAGAGGAGAGGCCCAAGGAGGACAGGCCTGGTTTTCAGCGCAAGGCCCACAGGCGCGCTGGTGCTGGGAGGGCCCAGCGGATTAGGGAGAGCCTGGCTGGCCACAGGAGCCAATAGGAAGGTTGCGGGGTAAGAGAGGAGAGAATGGCCGGGAGGGACAGCCCTTGGGGACACCAGTCGGCTGGCTCCCTTTGCTGGGGCCCCTGACCTCATCTGTGAGAGGTGCTGGTGACTGTGGAACCCTCCCGCCATCTCTTTGTCAGCCCTGGTTTTCCGCATTTATCCTTGGGAGCGGAAGCCTTTAACGCGCTGCTTGGGGCTGGGAAAGCTGCCTGGTTTTCTCTCCTTTCTCTTCCTGCTATGGATCCCGTATGTAAACAAAGATGCAATTTGCTTTAAAAAGATAAGGTGATTAAGTTTTTATCAGACATGTACTCCGCCGTCCCTGCAACAAAGGGAATTAGGGGAAGGCGGGCGACAGAACAGGCCCTTTATTGGAACTGCGCTTTCTGAGGCTCTCGAGCGCACACTCGACGGGCTCCACGCAGCCCCTTTGATTGGGTGGAGGCGAGGCAACGGGCGCCCACACCCCCATTTTGATGTCTTAATGTTGCCTAATTCCTCCTTTAATTTATATTAAGCTTCTTAACAGCAATGATGAATTCTTCAAAAACAAAAAAGGACCCTTTGCACAAATCTTTCCCACACCGTGTAAATTGAAATTATAATGTAGTCAAGCCTTTGGAGATTGGGGGTGCACGGGGAGGGAAAACCAGTGCATTATGTGGAAGGAAGGACTTTAGGGCAAAAACAAAGCCGTTCTGAAAAAGGCAATGACTTGGTCTCAAGAATCAGAAGCTCAGTTATTAGAGGGGCAGCCCAGGCGGAGGAAAGTTCCCTGTCACTCAGGGGGACAGTGAGGGGGCCGCTGGGGTGGGGTTGGGGGCGTTCTGAACTACCCAACACCATCCACTGTTGGCTCCCACCTGTTCCTCACAGGGGCGGCCCAGCACTCACCTGGGGCGGGGCTTCATTCCCCTAAAGTGGCTGTGGGGGGTCACTGAGGTTTATAGTCCCAGCAGCCAGGGGCTCCACATCCCATCCAGGTCATGCCTGGTGTGCAGCCCAGAAGTTCAGGTAGGGTTCAAACCTCTGCTTGACTCTGAACAGCCCCAAGTGGGGAGCCTGCTCCTTCCCAAGTGGGGAGCATCTCTGATGGCTGGCCTTGTGCTCCATGGGGGCCCCTTCCCTCAGTATCCCTCCAGGCCCTGGCGGAGGGCCTGGCACTAGGGCCTCAGGCACTGGCCTCTGGGCATGAGCCACCAGGCTGCTCTCCCACCAGCTCCTTCTGATCTGCCTGTCGCCGAAGAGATGTTTCCAGAACAAATTCCTGATCATCCCTCCCAGCTCAAAATCTTCCGCCATTCCTCAGGCAGGTGTCCAAATTCCTCCAGCTGGCTCCCCACTTTCACCACTCACCCCTACACAGCCCCCAACCCATCACAGGCCCTTTGCACTCACCCCTGCATGGGAGCCCCATCACACCCATTCACAGGCCTCACAACTCACCCTTGCACAGGGCTCCCCACTCACCCTACCCTGGCTCTGTACTGGTGTTCCCTCATCTTGGGGTGACTCACAACACTCGTCTACCTGGCAAACCTCACTCCTTTGGTTTCTCAGCAAAAGTTTTAGCATCTTGGCTCGGCCTTCTCTGCTACCTTCCAGGCCTCTATCCTCCAAGGGGACCAAGGCTTTCCACAGGCGGACCACGTCTAGACCCTGTGTCCTCAGGAGACAAAGTGCGGCCTGCAGCCGTGGCCAGCAGCCCCAGGAAGGGGGACTACCGGTGACCTAAGCCTACTCCCACTCTGCCTCGTCTGCCAGTGGGCTGGGCCCTGGCGGCCGGCTCTCTCCCAAGGATGACCGTCCCCAGGGGGTCAGGGCTCACCCACCTGACCGTCTGGTTCCTAATCACCCTCTCACTGCTGGACAGCCAAGTCAGGCCCTGTCAGTTCACAGGAGGCTTGGAGAGCAGGAGGCTGGGCAGCTGGGCTGCTAGAGGAGGCAGGAATGTGCACTGGCCCTTTCCTCCAACATGTCCCATACGCCCAGATCTAGAGGCCGGCTCCTCAGCACCCAGGGGGCCTGGACCCCAGTCCCAACCCCTGGGCTCACATTCCCCGTCAGCACAAGCGGTACAACTGCGTGGGTGTGCCAGGCACAGTCGGGGGGTGGGGGGGCTGTGGGTGTTGGTGGCTGCGACCCGGGGACGGAGCTGAGCTGCCTCGGAATGGCAATTTCCAGATGGGGAGCCTAGACAGCAGTGTTCCCAGGGACTCCTTCTGGCTGGCCCTCTGGGCTGAGGTTTGAAGTCTCTAGGTGGGGAAGGCTGGCTGGAGCTTAGGGCCCAGGTCTGCCCTGCGGGAAGGGAGGGAGCAGGGGTGAGGCAGGCTTCGAAGGTCAGTGGCTGGGTAGGGGACTGGCTAGGTCACTTTGCCTCTACTTCTGCCACCACTATCATAGGGACTGCTTAGCTAGTGTCCTTGTCAACATACCATCTAGCCACGTGGGTTCAGACAGCATCTCATTCAAGCCTCCAGACATCCTATAAGTCACTTTGTAGGCAGGGAGGTGACTGCCCAAAGTCACACAACAGTAAATGGGGAGTAGCACTTTACATTCGAGCCTGTGGCTTTACACAGCTGTCTATCCTGCTGCAGGCCTGGGAGTCTGGCTATGGGCCTGGCCACCCCAGGGCCCTGCTGCTTCTCACTGGGAACAAAGCAGCAGGGACAGCAATGCCATGGGCAGGGGGGCCTAGGGGGCTACTACCCCTGAGGGTGGGGAGGAGATGGCAAAAGGCAAGGGCATTGACATGACTGGGGGACCACCCTGACTTGGGCAGCAGGCACCTCTCACCCGGCACTCCCAGGCCAGGGCAACCAATGTGGGCTGGGCCAGGTGGGGGACCTTGTCTCCAGAGACTTCCAGGGATGAGGCCTCACGTGCCTCTATGTTCTGGATTCCAGAGGTGGGGGGGACACTGCTGGAGCTTGGCCACTGCCCAGGCAGACTCTGAGAGTGGCCTTAATGGCAGAGAGGGGGTCTGAAGTAGAAAGCCCATCTTGTGTGAGGCAGGCCTGGCCCAAATTGCCCCAAAGATGGGCTCTGGCCAGTTCTCGATAATGCTGAAAACACCACCAATGGTCACCCTAGCTAACGTTTACTGTGCCTTTCTTATGTCCTGTTCGTACGGCTTCTCCACTCACAACCACTCCCTGGGGGTTGGCTCTATACACAGAGGCACAGAGAGAGCCAGTACATGCCCAAGGCCACACAGTGAAGATGTGGTAGGCTGAGCTCAAACTTGCAGTCTGGCTTCCGAGCTGGACTCTCCTCTGCTGCATCGCGTCAGAGGTGCACCATGGGGCCACCCTCGGGCACCGGTCCTGCCCCCCAAGACCTCTGTCATGGGTGGACATGAGCTCGTTTCCCTGACTGTTACTCTGTGAGGGCAGAGACTAGATCCCAGAGCCTGGCTCAGCGTCTGGCCAGGGAAGGATCAGACAAGCCCTTTTCCGTGTCTCAACCTGCTCAAGGAGGGTACAGTACTCACTCCATCATTCAGAGACACTGAGGCCCAGGGATATGAAATGATTCGCCCGAGGTCACACAGTCAGTGGCAAACAAGGGCTCATCCATCCTCACTGCTACTCGGATCCCAAGTTCTTTTCCAGGTAGCTAGAGGAAAGGGGTCGTCGCCCTTCTTCAGACGGCACTGCAGAACGCCACTGACAGTGAGCCATGCACACACACACGCGTGCACACAAGCACACAAATCTCTGGACCGAGAACCCCCGGAACGGGCAGGATCCATTCCCCTCGGTAGGGTCTGTTTAGCAATCGGAACACAGTGGCTGCTGAGACAGTCTCAGGTAATCGCCGGAGGGCAGTGACCAGGCCAAGGAGCTTGCCTAGAGACAGGCTTCCGTGAGAGCTGTGCAGGCGGGGGTGGGCGGGGGATGGTGGGCAGAGACAGAGCTGAGTCCATGGCCCAGGACTGGACGCCAGGCCTTGTGAAATGGGGGCCTCACCGCCCTGCTCTGAGCTGTGGTGTCCTCCTCAGCCAGGATGAGGGATGACGGGAGTAAGGCTCACGGCAGTAGCTGCTTCCAGGAGACCAAATGCTGTTCCCAGACTCTCCCCAACCTGCCCCTCCACGCAAAGACAGTGATTCATCTCTCCTGCAGGTGCCCTCCTGCATGGACAGCGTCTGGAGGCCAGCTGTGGGGGAGGAGCACGCTTCCTGGTGGCCCCCACGGAGACTGTCCCCACCACCGAGGGAGCTGAATTTTAATGCTCCAAACACTCACTCCCTAAACGTGTACACTCTTTAACAGCAGTTAATCTTCAATTAAAATACCTAGAGCAGAAACTAAGATAACTGGTTTAAAAGGTAGAGCTTATTGACAATAAAAGTCTTCTTCATATTGCTTTTCTTTAGAAAAAAAATTCCACATATTAAAAATGTCATTTTTATGACTTGGGGGAAAAAAAAACCTCATCCAGAATAATGAAGGCGAACAAAGGCCCTGGGAGCAGCCATCTTCCAGGGTCCATATGTGGCGTCCTGATTACTGTATCAGCCCCGTTTGCAGAGTGGAGGGAGAGGCGGGCGGGCTGGCTGTCCTCTCCAGCCGACAGCGAAGGGCGGGCGGTGAGCTTCGCTGGTCCCTATCCACACTCCTGATTTGACAGCTGCAGGCTCCAATGGTTTTACCCCCTCCTTGACCTGTGAAGACTGCAGCTGGGGTGAGCACAGGAGTGCTCCCCCCTCCACACAGACACACGGGCCGTGGGCACGCGCACAGCCCCTCTCAGGCAGATCCCAGGCCCGGCCGGTGGCTCTCAGGCCCCGGGGAGGCTGGTGTGTGTGTGGGGCGGACCCACTCGCTCGGCATGCCAGCACCCATCACCCTGCCAACTCCCAGCATGCTCTCTGAGGCTGGATGTACCATTACTGTGTGCACGCAGTGTCCATTTGATGGCTGTCTGCTGTGTGCATGGGGCACCAGACCCTGGGCTGGCTCCTGCCACCTGCACTCTCATGCCCACATGGCTGCGTGCGTCCCTAACGCCCAGCACAGGTACCTGCAAGTGGCGTCACTGCCCATCCCCTCCTGTATTTTACGCCATAACTGCCCCTCGGATCACTGGCCAGCGCTACCAGCCCTGGGGTTCTCTGCAGGCATGGTGGGGATCAGGTACCCTCCTCTGGCTCAGTGCTACCCCACGCGGCTGCTGATGGGCTGATGTGGACCCTCGTCCACATTTGGAAGAAGGGAGGTGTTCTCCTTCTCTGAAGACCCTAACAGGCCAAGAGAAACCCAGGGGGCCAGGAGACAGCTAACACTGGCAGAGCCTGGGGGGAGAGGCTGGACCTGCCATCCCCTTCTCAGATCACGGCGCCCCCACACCAGCCAAGGGCACTCTGAGCCCCGTAGGGAGCGAGCCTGGGCCAGGTACCCACAGCATCCTGTATCACCCTCCAGCAACCAGTCAGGTGGGCACAGGTGTGGTCACCCGTGTGGCCGGGACAGTGAAAACTGAACAGAATGGCCCAGGAACTCAGAGGGTGAGCACACAGCCTTGCTGGGTGGGGCCCAGAGCTGGGCAAGGTTGCAGAGTAGTGGGCACACGGCCTAGCATCTCAAGGTTGGGGGGATTTTGGGGGTCATCATGGGAGGCCGTGCCAACCCAGGAGGGGTGGGGGCTCTTCGGTCTCTCGGGAAGATGGAGGAAGCTGGTGCCCTGAGATCTGTACAGCTGGGGGCTGGAGACAACTTCGTTTCTGGATTTTTGGAAGCAACGAGCACACTGGCAGCTGCTGTCTCCCGAGATCAAAAGCGGCACAGGAGCTCGCCCAAGGCATGGAGTCCGTTTGCTCATTTATTCAGTCACGGTTCCTGAGTGCCAACTTGGTGTCAGGCATTGCACTGGGTGCTGGGCCTGGCAGAGCTCACGTTCCAGTGGGGAGACAGGCCGCTCAACCGAGTGAAAATGTCAGGTGTCCGTGCTGACGGTGCCTCACAAAAGCGCCGAGAGCTTTGCTGCTGTGCAGACAGGGGCCGGTGGTCTCCCTAGGGGCCAGGCACCAGGGCCAAATGAACGAACATTCTGGTCAGGTTCCGGAACCTGACAAAAGGTCTTCACCCGCTGCTCTTGCTTCTCTGGTGGTCAGAGTTCTAACCCCTCTAACGTCCCCAGATGCAGAGAGAGGGGGACAAAAAGGTCCTAGAGGCCCCTCTGCGTCTGTGACGAGCGGTCAGGAATTCCATGTGCCACCGTGCCAATCCTGCCGCTCTCCTGCCCTTGACTGTGGCCTCCCCCTGCCAAGGGGTCAAATCAGAACTGCGCAGGCTCCCACGGAGGCTGCAGGCCCCGACCACTGGCCCCGGCCTGGCAACTTTCCACGCACACACATACACATGCCGTGGGCTTCACAGTGGTCGATCCGGGGCCACTTGTCTCTCTCTGTCCCACGCCTCATTCCTACCTCTCTTACCACACCTCCTCCACAGAGCAAGGGGAAGTGGGAGACGGAGTGAAGGAGAGCCAGAGGCTTCCACACGACGACACGGCGGGGCACACCTGAGCCTGGAATGGCGCACCCAGCTCTTACTGGGCAGGAGTTAGGGCCCCTGCACTGAACAAGCCCCGTGCATTTGTCTTTGTCATGACGTCGAAGTGCTAAGGCAATGTAAATCCTATCCGAGTTCTCTGAGGAGGCAGGAGAGCCCCCACTCCGTGTTTTCACGAGGGAACTGACTCTCACGAGACATGGGTAGTTGTGAGGATATGAAGAAAATTTAGGCCCGGTGCCTTCTATGTATTTATTTTTTTCAAGTTTAGTTATTTCGAGAGAGAGACAGAGACAGAGACAGAGACAGAGACAGTAGGGGAGGGGCAGAGAGAGAGGATTCCAAGCAGGCTCTGCTTTGCCAACGCAGAGCCCGGCGCAGGGCTCAAACTCATGAACCGTGAGACCACGCGTGACCTCGGCCGAAACCAAGAGTTGTGCGCTTGACTGACTGACCCACCCGGGTGCCCCCAGTGCCTTCTATTTTCAAGGGCAGTTATTGGGGGGGGGGGGGTAAGATACCTATTGTACCTGGCCTCCCTGACTCTAAGACCCCAACCCAGGTTTTCAGCACCTTGCTTGCGCCCACCCCCCTGAGCCACCCTACCCACCTGACTCGCAGCTCTGGCTGTTACAGCAGCAGGCCACCAATGGGGCAAAGAGGGTGGGACTGGATCCACACGGGCTGAGGCCTGATCACGAGCGTACTAGGTGCTTACTTTCAAGGTAGGAGGCTCACCTATTCTCTCATCTGTAAGACGGGCACAATCCCTATCGCACGGGGATGAACGCAAGCGAAGACGCGTGGTGTGGAGGAGGAGCTCCAGAAGTGCCCGGCCAGAGTCCTCATGGGACTCTGAACTCGGGATGCTGGCGGACTCGTCACAGCAGTGGGATGCTACGTGTGAAGGCTGACCCCCTGCCTGCCCGGCGCGTGGCGAGCCCTCCCCAAACACTGGTGGCTGGATTACTGCCCAGGTCAGCGGCCGTTACTTCAGGCATGCTGTGCGGTGCCCCTGGTCGTTCGGCCAGCTCACAGCCACCCCGGGTCAGATCAGCTGGGCTCCAGATTCTGAGGGGGGACTTAGCCCAGACAAGCACCAGGCCCAAGGCTAGGCTCAGGCCATGTCAGACAGTCGGCGGGAGATGGGGCTCCTAGAGTTAATCCAACACTCCCCTCTCCTGAGGGAGAGCAGCCCGCTCCCTGTCAGGGTGGGCACGTGAAATCGCTGTGTCGAATGAAAACCAAAAGCCCTCCCGATCTTCCCGTAAGCGGGCCATGTGTATACGCTGGGGCCTCCTGTGACTGGGCAGCCAACCCCTTGCAGGAGTGTGGGGTTGGTTCCCAAGCTCCCGGGGTGAGGGATGGCTTTGCCACTGACCACCGTGTGACTCAGGATGGCCACGTGAGCTCTCTGGGCTGGCTCGTCGTCTAGCAACTAGGGCCAAATGGAATATGCGTCCCAGATGGCTGGGAGGGTGCCAGGTAGGAGCAGATGGTGGAGACCGCGTGCGGGTTCGATGCCCTCCGTGTCCCTGTTGGACAAGTATCAATCATCAGGTGGTGCTAAGCCCCCTTGCCACCAAAGCCCCTGTGCTCCCTCTGTAGACTGGGTTACAAATGACCCTAGCCTGAAGCTCCTCCCCAGTGGACCATCTCTCCAGTCCACTCAGTCAATGGGCATAGCAAATGGCCTTAGCCCTCAGCTCCTGCCGGCCCCCCACCCAGAAGGCCTTTCCCAGTCCCCCTCCCGGCTGACTTGGCCTCTAAGTGGCAGCTCAAGCTGACCGTCCTCTCTGTTCCGCCTGCTCTGGGACGCGTCCCACTGTGCAGGATAGGCTCCCAAGCTCCTGAGGGTTCTGATCCCACAATACAGAAAAGGGCGGTGTCAAGTGGACTGGGGAGATCCTGAAGATTGTACCACAGACCATCAGCCCGGGGGATCCTCTGCCTTAAATCAGAAAAGCAGACTGGATGCCCCCCTACCCCCTTCCACTTTGTTTTCTAGACTGGGTTTCAAGGTCCTGCTGAAAGGGCATGGGCACCTAGAAATGGCAGGGCTGTCCTCTCTCAGCTAGACACACTAGCCATGCCACGTGAAAACACACAGTCAACGAGGAGAAGCCCAGGTCGGGGGGCACTGCACTGCGGGGAGGTCAGGCCAGGCTGGTCCCTCACTGGAAAGCAGTGAGCCTGTGGTGGGTGCTCCTTCCAGCCCCTCTCACCTCTAGATGAGTTCTGAGCTCTTGGGCCCGGTCTGCCAGCCCCCAGGGTTCCAGTGAAGCCCACCTCTGGCTTCAGCCACACCACTGGGGCCCACCCAATGTGCCCTGTGCCACCCTGTTGGCTTTTCCAGCTACGTTGTGAGGGCTGCTCCTCTGGACGCCTTCTGGAAAGACCCACGGCCCTTCTCAGTCTGCATTTGCCCGCGTGCCTTTGCAGAGCCTTCCCTCTGGGCTGTGAGTTCCTTGAGAGGTAGGATGGTAAGGCACTCACCACCTAGCCCCAGGCCTGTGCAGGGTCTGGAACAGGCATTTACTCCACATCTACCAGAGCGTGTTGATTTGGTTCCCTGTTCTCATGGGGCTTACAGGGGTCACACCCAGCAACCACTGGGGGAACAGACCATAACATCAGAAGCTAACAAGTGCCATAGCTTTGCTGCTTATGTTCTTGTCTGAATGTGCTCTTCCATTAGTCTGTTTAGCTACAGCAACCCTGTGGGGAAGTCCTATGATTTCTCCTAACTTGGAAATGAGGCAACGGAGGTCCAGAGAGGCGAAGTCATCTGCCCAAGAACACACAGCTAAGTAAGTGGTGGAGCTGGAATCTTGACTGGCTTGGGCCTGAGAACCGTGCTCTCACCATTTGGCAACGGCGCGCCTCTCACCTGCTGGCAAAGAGACAGCAGGGTGCCGTGAGTGTGAGGGCTGTGAGGTACCGACCGACGCGGGGAGACCACGGTGGGGGCCTCTGGGTGGTATTTTAAGCCGAGACCTGAAGGAGGTACACGAGGAAGCCATGGGAAGGAAAGAGGCGGGAGTTTGGAAGGAAGTGACTTGCTTGAAGCTGGTGTGGCGGGGTGGGGAGGGTGAGGAGTCTGGCAAGGCCAGCCCACTGCTCAGGCCTAGAGGCTGTGAGCCGCGAGAAGCCACTGGGCCGACGTCTGAATGAACGAATGACAGAGTGAATAAATGCATTGTGGCAAGTCAGAGAAGAGAGCTGTGGAAAGAAGGGGTCAACAGTGTCCTCTCCCAGATCCCTTCTTGGGGACAATGACCCCTCTGGCTATTGCCATCAAAGGTCACTGTGAGCTTACCCCCCACCTCCAGGGAGCACAATGACGCCCCCCCCCCCAACAGGTAGGTGGGTGGGCTGTGGCTAAGCCCCTGAGGGGGGCCAGGCCCAAGCACTGGCAGCAGGAGCTGGAAAGCGGGAGGCTTCCAGGCCTGGCAGGAAGCCACCCAAGATGCTGACCCTGTGCCCAGTGGGTCAGACCGGCAGATGCAGTGCAGAGGCTGGGAGTGCCGGGCCCCACTGAGGCTTTAAGAGGGGCTCCAGGGGTCCTAGGAGTGGGAGGGACAGAGAGGAGTTCTGTCCTTGACAAAGGACCAGGGCTTTGCTCATTGTCCCCAAGTGACCCCTGTACTGGCGATTTCCAGTGCTGAGCATAACAGGGAGGGGAGAATGTGGGAGTGCCGGCCCAAATCACTGCTGCCAAGTTTCAGGGGCGTCCGGGTCCTGGGGAAATGGTTGGGTGGGCCTCTGTCCTCACAGACTGGGTGGACCCAGAGTCTCCTGCCTCCCAGATTACCTCGTTTCTACTTAACTCCCAGCCACCGGACCCACACACCCTACTTAAGCCTCCAGGTCTGTGATCCTGACCTTCCTCGGGCCCAATGCCTCTCCTAAGCCCACCAAGACCACCTCTTCCAGGGAGTCCTCTGTGCTGTGTGGATGAGGCCTGCAAGCCCCTGGACAAGTGGCTGGTGCTGGGAGGCCTCAGGCCAGCTTCATGACTCTTGAGGACGATGGTCGTTGCCACGGGGCCAGTGGAAAGGGTAAATGCGATGGTGGCACTGGGCAGGGCTTTCCTTTCAGCTCTGCTCAGCTGACAGGGAGGGTTTCAGTAGTGCCAGCAGGGCCCTGCCCTCCCAGGACCAAGCAGACGTGATTCAGGATGGCCCTCCTCTCCCACTCTGGGAGAGGTGACACCAGTGGAAGCCAGGGACCGTCTTAAATGCCAAACCGGCATTTAGTTTCCTCAGCTGGGGTAGACACGGCCCCACACGTTTGGCCACACGGCATTGTCATTTCAGTCACTTGGAGGAGGATTTTTACTTGGTCTTCTTAAAGACTACAACAATGAGAACTGCTAGGATCCGGGGGCGTTTTTTATCCAAGGAAAACCCAAGCGTGCACAGGAAAGAAGGGTCAGGGCCGCTGCCCGCTTCCCAAGGTGGAACCAGATCTGAACCAACCCCCTTGCAGTGCCCATGGTGCCGTGGCAAGGTCCAGAGTCGGGGAAGGAGGAAGGGGGCCCAGGAGAGTGGCTGGGCCACCCACGGGCCCCTGCGCCAGGCACTGTGTCATGGAGACGGCAGCGTAGGAGGCTCCGGGCTGCGTCTGCTCCCCCTCTGTCAGGGAGGCGCTGCGGATGGCTGCAGAAGAGCACCCAGGGCCTGGCCCCTCTGCCTGCAGCCCCCCACCCCTCCCCCAACCCACTTCCCTCTGAAACCATGGTGCCACGTGCCATCACACAGCCCCTCCTGCCGGTCTCAGCTGTCACTAGATTCCAAATGCACCTGCCCACGTGGCTGGGGGAAATGTGGGCTGGGGGCTGCAGGGGACTGGTGGGCAGTGCCGGGCGGCTCCTTCACCCCTGGGGATGTGTGCAGAAGGGCTACAGCGCCCTGCTCTCCAGCTCATCTGGCACTCCTCTTCTCCCTGATCTAAATTCCACCTGCCCTCTAAAGCCCACCTGAGTCTCTCATCACCATCAAGACTCGTGGATGGTCCACCCAGGGTTTCCCAAGTCTCTCTTCCATGTCACTGCCTTTGCCACCACTTCTTTTACCTATTTCTTTAAATCAACTTATTAATTTAATTAGAAAACGTTATGGACTACCACTACCTGCCTGTCAGTGCCAATTCCCTGGGCCTCGGTCTCCTTGCCTCCTGTCCATCTGTCCATCTGCGGGCCGGGGGGTTGGGAGCACTGGGCTCGAGGCCAGCCTCAGAGCTTGGCTGTGACTCTGCATGAGACTCTCATGTCTTATACATGAGACTCTCAAAGCCAATGACTTTGGTAGGAAGGGACTCAAAAGCCAACAAGGCAGTGCATGGGACACAGCCAACACCGGGGGCTGATGTGTGCAGGGCTCACTGAGGAAGTCCTACACACTCCACATCTGGCTTTCCGTACCTCAAGTGTGGCCCCTGGAGGTGCTTTAAAAATTGTGGATCTGTTGCCAACATTTAAAAATGTGGGCCCCAGGGCACCTGGGTGGCTCAGTTGGTTGAGTGTCGGCTCTTGATCTAGGCTCAAGTCATGATCCCAGGGTCATGGGATCGAGCCCCATGTCAAGCTCTGTGCTGTGTGTGGAGCCTGCTTGGGATTCTCCCTCCCTCCGTCTCTCTCTCTCCCTCCCTCCCTCCACCCCTCCCCTGCTCACACACACACTCTCTCTCTCAAAATAAGTAAACTTTAGAAACAAACAAATAAATAAAAACATGGGCCCCCATTCCCAGGGCAACAAGTGGCCTGAGGTGAGCAGGGGCTCCTCAGAGAGGGCCTAGGTCCCCTGCCCTGTAATCAGTGCCCCCTACCGCAGACTCAGGACTCGGCAGGGCTGCCTGCCTGGTCCTGGGGGTGTTCTAGTTTCCTGGGCCCATCCTACAGACCCTTGAACTCGGTCTTGTCTCAGGTCTGAACAGCTCTTCCATGGTGAACCCTGATGGCTGTCTGGAGAGCGTGGAGGAATCCAGACCGCGCACCACGCCCGGGGGTGGCCCAGGGAAATGCCAGAGGAGGGAGCTGGGGCTGGGGCAGATGCGATGGAAGCTGTGCATTTGCCACCCAGGGCCCTTTCTCAGGTCTCTGAGCAACGTGGGGTTTGGAGAAGTCACAACGGTAGGAAGAGCTCACGCATTCAAACAAGACGCCATATGGGCTGCCAGGGAGCACAGGGGTGGCATGCGGGTGTTGGGAGGCCTGGGACCCTGCCTTGCCATTGCCGCTGCGGTGTGCCCTCACTTTGGCCCTCGACCGTTTCCTCTGTGAAGCCCTCACCAGCCTGTGGGGGGAGGGGTAAGAAAATTCCCGGTGCGCTTGGTGCAGCGGATGCTGGGGAAACGGCAGCTGCATGAAGAAGTGGCATTCTGTTCTCTGGGCACGGCCCCTCAACACGCTCTTAACCTTGGACGCATCTCCTCGCCAGCATCAGGTGCATTCACGCCCTCTACTCTCTCCCAGCAAGCACCTGGTGATCCCCCTTACTGCCACAGCCACTTGATCACTGAGTCTGGTCTGTCTGCTGATTATCTTTCTCTGCCCCCTCCACCCAAGCCATCGTCCTGGACCCTCCGACCACACCCCTCACAAAGTGGCCCATGAGATTTTACTGGAGGCTTCACTGGGCTCCTGCCAAAGACTCTTCATGGACCCATCATCCCTCAGGGGGAGCCCTGACCTCCTCAGGCATCAAAGCATCCCATGCCCTGTCCAGCGCTTTGGGCAGCAAGAGTGTCCCCTCTCCCGAGCACGGCCATGGCTCCCTCCGCTTGGAAGTTCCTTCCCCAGAGGATTCCTCCCACCTCCCAAGGCTGAGCTCAGTGCCACCTCCTCTGAGAAGGCTTCTCCCCCAGCTATCGCCTTTCTCTGGGCCCGCAGACAGAGGTGCCTGGGCCCTCCTTCCTGGGGCTCACACTCTCATCAGAGACAAAAGAGAAAAATGCCAGACTGAGAGTGGAAACCAGCCTCCACGGCATTTCTGAAATATTTGAATGACTCACTCACCTGCAAACGCAGGACATGTGACATACAATTCTGAATTTCTAGCTTGTCTTGAAAAGCCGGAGGACCTATCCTCACATTCCCAGCCTACGGCAGTGGGGTGGGGCAGGCTGTGCTGCACTGTGGGCCCACCAGCTAGTCTGTGTCACTCTTTTGCCTGAGACTGGCTCCCCTCATTTCTGTGACCTGCCTGCAATCCAGCGGGATAAGCCTCTGAGCCTGAGCCTCCCACCCCCGGCCCTGCAGCCTCAGAGCTTCTGGCCCAAGCACTGGCCGACGCCTGCTGGACAGGGCTCAGTCCAGGCTGCGGTGGCCCGAAGGGCACATGCCTTCTTGTGCTTGTTCTCACCCAGGAATCAGGTGTGATGGCCAGAGCTCAGGCTGCACACTCAGACTGCTAGGACCCGAACCCTGGTTTGGGCTCAGATAAGCTGTGTGGCTTTGTGCAAGACATCAGACTCTCTCTGTGCCTCAGTGCCCTCACCCCAACAGTGGGGACAGCACTAGACCTTACTTCATGGGGTTGTTGCAAGGCCTAGGTGAGTTAGAATGTAGAGCACTTAGAATTAGTGTCCAGCACAAAGCGAGGTCAGAGCAGTATTAGCCATTTTGATTCTTACACCACAAACTCTATCACCCTGGTGTCCACCATTCATTCAACCCATAGCATAAATCTCAATTACTGAGTACTTACTGTGCACCTGACCCTGTTCTGGGTGTGAGGGACACAGCAATGTATAGGTTATGTTTGTAATGGGGACAGCCTTACAATGAGTAAATGAACGAAGGAGGACACTTCGGAGAGTTCTGTGAAAGAAATACAACAAAGCAAAGAGCGATGGCACCGGGTCCAGGGTGGGGGTGCTGTTTGGGAGGGGTGCTCGGGTAGGCCGGTCTGAGGTCCAGATGCCAACATCTGAGGGGGGCGCCAGCGGGGGCTTCACGCGGGACCTCGCGGGGCAGGAGGCAGGCTGGTGTGGCCGGGGGAGGTAGCTCTGCCCAGCTCGCCCTCGCCAGCCACGGCGGCTGCCCCTCTGAGGGAGGAAGCCGACAGTGTCCACCCACACCCTCTGCCAGCCACCTTTTGTGGATGGCCGTGAGCTGGGCCGAGTGTCTCCCACCCCCTCCACCGCCCATGAGGCTGGGGAGGGGCTGTGGGGCAGCAGGAGGGAGAGGGGTAGGGGTTATTTCTTCTACCCTCTCTTTGCTCTTTTTTTCAGGTTCACCCTCGTACGGCTGTGAGGACACGGAGGGAGAAAGGGCAAGAGTTGAGAGTGGCGGGAATTTATGAGCTCAGAGTGCAGGCTGCCTTTGGCAGGGGTAGGGGGAAGGGGGCTCCTTTTGCCAAAACGATATTTAACTTTTTTTAAAGGCTGCTACAAAGCCATGATTAAGCTCAGGGCCCTAAAACAAGACCATAAAATCGAAAAATATTTATCTGGAAGGGTGGCAAGTCCAATAAAAGTTTTATGAATGTTTTATAACTGCCCTGTCAGGAAGCTGGCCTCTCACTCACCTCCCTTCTGTGAAAAAAAACCAACATACACACCCTGGCACAGCCTCACGCTCACTAACACGGATGCACACTCACTGGCACACGCTCACATCTGTGGACACAGAGACTCAGATGCACCTGCACACACGCGCAGCCCACACGGTCCCCTGCTGGCCTGCGTGCTCTCAGGTGGGAGTGGGGCATGGGATAGGACGGCAGACAGGGTGGCCTGTCTCTGAGCCTGCACCAGTGGGCAGGGACCTGCATCCCGCGGCACGGCCAAGACCGCCAGCATCTCAGCTCTGGGCACGCTGCCTCCTCCTCCACCACGTGTTCTGGCTCTTGGCTACAGTGTCTGCCCTCGGCAGGCACAGGGCCTCGGGTCCAGCCTCCAGCTGGCACCCTATTTTCCCGGGAGACGCGCCTCAAGGTCCAGGCATTTAAAGGGAGCTTTCCGCTTTGAGGCCTTAGATTTCTCTCCTGTAGCAGCCCAGGGGGCTTACCAGGAGGCCAAAGACTATCAGGGGCTTTATTCTTCATAACAATCCGTGGGCATGGGGGTTAGGACCCCCACTGAGAGAGGGAGACCCTGAGACTCGAGGGTGTTGCCAGAAGTCACCCAGGAAGAGGCCTCACAGAGACGTATGGTCAGCCCTGTCTCTAGTGCCTTCTCCTGTCCTGGGGCTGTGGACAAGGTCCACACCAGGCCCTGGTGGGAGTGGGCCATGCCAACCACTCTCACCGCATCTCCCATGGCTCACTCCTGCCCATCTGTTCACTGCCTTTCCTACCTCGGGGCCTTTACACAGCACATGAAAGACGAGCACACGGGTGGAGGAGGGCCAGCTATGCACCTGGCACTGACAGGTGCATCCAGATCCCAGCTCACCCCATTTGCACATACTTCCCGTCCTTTGGGTAAGGCGACAGGCTATGGATCTATGAAGTGGCCACCAAGAGGACTTAGGAGCCCATAGGGATCTGACTCCAAGTCACAGATGGGAAACGGCCTTTGGCAGAAATCAGACAGAGTGAACCAGGAGCTCAATTTCCAGTTAAGCACCCAGACTTCCCTTTACCTCCAAGAGCCGATGAGGAACCCCCAGTTCTCCCGGAGAGGCTGGAGGGATTCCCACAAAGTCCTGATATTTAGGGCCAATCCTGAGCTTCCAAGAACCCTGGGCTGAACACAAGCATCCAGGGAGAAAGTTCCTCCAAAAACCCAGGGACTGCCTTCTTCTCTGGCAGGAAATGGTGAGTGGGGTAAGGGTGGTGGGGTGAGGGTAGAGGAGAGGCTGGCAGGCCCTGGCCCTGCCCGTAGCTCTGCACATTCTAGGACCAGATGACCACGCTCCTGTGCCTGCCTACAGAAATGCTCTGACACTGCTCAGTGGAGGGCAAGAGTGGAAACGGCCCCCGTCTCAGACGGGTGACAGGCACACCAGCACGGTGCATTCAGACTTTGGGCTAACACACAGCAGTCACGCAAATGTCACCCGGAAATGCGGCCTAGAACAGCAAGAGTCCCATCCCCACTTGGTTCAGTGTGAGACCAGATATGGAAACACTGAAACACGCAGGAACCGTCGACACTGGATGCAACGGTGTGTAGGCAGAGCACAAAGATGCACATGGACATGGGGTCCCCAGCTTAGGGGGGTGGATGTTGCCTTCAGGGAGAGTGGGGGAGTGGGGGTGGTAGGGCTTCCACTTTATTAGCAATCTTCTGTTCTCAACAAAAGAGGGGGGACCGGAGCAGGTGACAGACGCTCACCTCTCTTTGCTTTTGCTGGTTTCAGGACTGTCCATTCTGTTCTGTCTGGCCTAAGTGTTTCAGGCTTACAGATTTTATTTCTATTTTTAGAACATCGAATACTGATTGCAAGGAGAAAGAGGTGCAGGGATGTGAGATGTGAGGTCGCCACAGCTGTGCTCTGGGTGGTCTCTGCCCCTGCCTAGGTACCTGCTCCTCCGGCCTTGGCTTCTTTATCTGCCCACGAGAGACTGTGGCTGAGTCAAGCCGGGCCTTTGGCGCCTGCTACCACACGAGTCTCTACCCGCTTGCTGCCGACACACCCGGCCTGGGAGGCGCCAGTAGCCACAGGACCCTTTCTCATATGGGGGAAACAAGGTCGCAGAGCTGTGCAGCGGCGGGAGCCACAGGGACAGCTGATGAGGCTCAATCTCGCTGGGGGTCAGGGCAGGGTTCCTGGAGGAAGCTCTATGACCCCAAAGAAGACACTTCCTCAGTCCTCAGTTTCCCTTTTGTTCATGGAGTTCCTTCTACATGGAGGGGTCCCTGGCCACAGGCCTCTGTGTGCTTCCAGGGCACATGCCCCAGACGAACTCTTCCCAGGGGCTCCTTTCTCACGGTGGCCACAGCAAGAAGCCCCTGGTACCACCCTGTGTGGACAACAGGGGACCATGCCCAGGGTGAGGCTGGCCGGCAGATGGTTTCTGTCCACTGCGCTGTGTTTATGTTAATTGCAGATATTTTTAACGTATTGTGTTACTCCATCCATCTTTGTGAACGGTCCGTCTTGTAAAATTCTTTTAATGATGTTATTTTTCCTTGCCTATCTTCATCATCTACAATTATTTATAATATCATTGTCTTTGTTTCAAACACCGGGTATAAACATTGTTGTAACAGTCTTCGATGGGGTTCATATAATTTTTACAATTGCCTTGAAATGCTTCGATGGCCAAAGGGGGAGGAGGTTGGTCATTGGTTTGGGGGAAAAAAGGCACCCTGAAGTGCTCTCTGCTCTCGGTGAGAGGTCCTCCTCCATCAGGATGGTTTCCAGGAGAGGCTGGCCCTTGTCAGGGGCGGTTCCTCCCAGAAAGCGGGGGGCTGGAAGCAGCTAGCTGGCTGCGGGGTTAGGTTTCAGAGCAGCCTTCCCCACAGACATGGGGCAAGATCCATAAAGGCCACCGTCAGGGTAAGACGCCAGTGAGGAAGACGGATGGCTTGTTTTCATTTTTATAGGGAGTTTCTGAAGCCTCTACTCTCACCCCTCACCTCTCCTCAACTCTCTTTTCTCCCAGCCAAGTGCTTTTCAGAGTCTGGAGCACAACACAGTGGAGTGCCTGAGACTAGGGCAGAGCCCACCCTCCCCTCGAGGTCACTGGGGGCTGTCCATAGCTATCCCTGACAGAGTGGCTCTGGGCCCCCCTGTGGGATGAGTCAGCTCCACAAGGGGAGTCAGCTGTCAGTGGACCAGCAACCGGTCTGGAGCCCTGGGGACGCAGGGGGCTGCCGGAGCCTCCTGCCCTGTGCCTGCTCTGCCGTGCTTGCTGTGAACTGTCAGGGGCTCCCCAGCAGTCCGCCAGCCCCCTCGGAGCACCAGTACCCTCATCATCCCTGAGCGCATTTCAGACCCCGGCCTCCTCTGCCTAACATCCTCGGTGACTCCCTAGTGCCTGGTGGTGAGCCCCGGGCAGCCCACCCCCCAGCCTCATACCAAATCTCCTTGCCTCCCTCTGTGCCTCCCAACTGGCCAGGTGTGCCGGCCTGCCTGCTTTCCTCAGGTGTGCAGAGCTCTGGGGATGTGCAGGTGCACAGATCTGACGTGGTTCCTGCCCTCAGGGGGCTCCTAGGCAGCTCTTGAGTCTAGCAAAAGGTAATTCATCCTTTAAGGCTCGGAGAAGCCCCCTGCCCCAAGTCCCCGGCTCCCTCCTGCGCTGTCTCAGACCACCTCCATGGCCCTGGCTGGAGGACTGATGGAGCTGCCTACCCATGACGCAGCTGGCCTGCCTGGGGACTGAGCAGCTGAGGACAGAGCCTGGGCTCTGGCACTGAGGGATTTGTGTTGGGTGAAAGAGACCTTTGGACCAGAGATATGGGAGCCACAGTGGATGAAGGGTTGTCTGTCTGGGTAGACTCCTGCGCAGGGCTTTGGGGAGACAGAGCTTATACTCTGGGTATCTGAGGGTCGGCATCTAAGAGGTACTCAGACCCCACGGTAGGAAGGCAAAGTGGGGAATTCTGGCAGATCCTTGTGAGCATGTCGGGCTGTGAACCACAGCCTCTACTCCACTCACCTTCTTTTCTAGACCTCTTTAAAGAAACTTAGATATGGCAAGACAGTTACCAAAGAAACGCAAATGAAAACATCCAGTGCTGGTTTTCACGGGTCAAACTGAGCAAGGATCAATAACACAGGAGCAGCCCGTGCTGGCGAGGTGGTAAAAGAGCCGGTGCCCTCGCACAGGGCTGACAGCAGTATAAAATGACGGGCCACTTCTGGAGATCACTTTGCCAGGAGCTTTGAAGAACATTTTAAATGTTTACCGGTCTTTTCTTTTTAAAAATCAGAACAATTCAACTTCCGAGCATCCATCTGAAGAAAAACGCCCTATATTAAAAGAGTGATTTATACGCAAAGATGTTCCCAGCCATGTTATTTATGATAGAGGAGTTGCCAACACCTGAATGTGTCACACAGTAGGCTGTGGTACGGCCAAGGGTGGGGGTGGGGGCGGGGACTGCCATCACAACACCATTAAGATGACGGTCATGGCAATGGTGACAACAGTGAGGTTTATTGTGCCCTTGAAGGGTGCCGGGCACTGTGCTGAGTGCAACACGTGCTTGTACATTTTACTGTGCACTCAGATCGCAGGGCACCCACACAGGGCATGCCTGTTATCCCCATTTTATGGATGAGGGGACCGAGGCTTGGAGAGGCCCAGTCACTTCCCCAAGATTATAGACCTGGTGAGTAAAGATGCTGGAATGTGGGCCAGGCTCTGGTCTGAGGTCAGGACGCAGGCTCTTAGTGCACTGCTCAGCCCCCCGAAGACTACGGGGTAACATACAACAACAAGAATAAAAGCTTGCATAATAATATTGATTGGAACACCGCACAAGATTGTGCACATCGTATCATCTCAATTACATAAAAAGCAGCCTTTGCAAAGAAAAGGCAGAGGAAACCAAGTGAAAATATTAATGACGGGTATGGGAGACCTGTTTCCCTCCTTGTTACTTTTCTTCAAATGTAAATTTCCCTGAATGAATATTACTGTTACTTTTAGGTTATAAAAAACAAGCTGTGATTTTGTTTCAAACCACCTAAAACATCTCTTTTGGAAATAGCGCCTGCCCCCGTGTGTGAGACTGTGTGTCCCTGCTGGGACGAGAGGAGGCCAGTTGGGCGGTCTAGGGCCAGAACAATCACCTATACAGACCACAGTTCTAATGGGAAATTCTCTCCTGTTGCTCAAGAGTCACAAACATTGCCCGGTCAGAGACCCGGTTAGGCCACTGGCAGACTCTGATACCTTAATGCTTTCCCACCTCACAAGTCAGCATGCCAGGGTTGATGAGAATAAATGACATTATCCTTGCGATCGGGCCAGTCACTGCGACTGGGGAGAGGGAAGGTTTGCAACAGCCGAAAGGACATGGGTCTTTCAAAGGCCACCATGTATGCAGCTGACAAGACAGAGCTTAGTCGGGGCTTCCTGCATGGGGCCCTGGGGACCCAGGAAGACTTGGCTGGGGATCTCAGCCTGGGGGAGGCACCCAGGGAGACAGGTGAGAGGCCAGAGCAGTCCAGGGGGCCCAGGGAAAGAGACAGCCCAGGATGCTAAGGGAGTTCTACAAAGGGCATCTCACGCTGTCCTGAGGCTGAACAGAAAGAAGTGAGGCGGGGAGGGAAAGGCTGTTCCAGCACGAGGACAGCATCACTGGGCATGCCTGCTTGCAACAGGTCCTGATCTTCCCTGGGGAAGCAGGGTCTACCCTTGGTGCCAGGAGGAGCCATGACACAGGCTGGCCAGCGGGCGTGTGCACGCCTCCAGCCACAGTACTGGTTTGGAATGGGAGTGGGGCTCCACTTTGGTGAGACTACTAGAAGAAAATCTCTCTCCCCTGACTAGACTTGCAGCAGGGAAGACCACTCAAGGGAAAGCCTGCCTGGGGACAGCCACCTGGGGGAGGGCAGGGCTGAACCTGAGGACACTGGGATCTAAGAGCTAAGCTGTGCCTAGAACAGAGCACCACTGCTGGACTTTTTTGGACACATGGGTCAACGAGTTAAGGTTCCGTTACCTGCAACGGCGACTTCAACTAGTCCATTTCTCAGGCCCACCCGGGTGACCCAGGTGACCGTCTGGAGCAGCATGCTCACTCACCCATTCCTTCAACAAGGAGCAATCAGCATGTGTAAAGACAAAGACACCCTCATCCCCCCCCCCCCCCGCCCCGCCCGAGTTGCTCCTTGCATAGCGGTGCACCAGGGTGGATGCGGCTGAGATCCACAGTTGTCTGTGCGGAGAGGTGACAGTGGCATTGTAGGCAGGGATGGCGGACCGGAGAAGGCATCTGAGCTGAGCCCAGAGGACCCTGCACAAACGGTAGAATGAGGGATAGCCGCTGTGTGTCTACGAAGGGCAGATGGGCAGCATACGGCCAAGACGGGCAGGGCAGGAGTGGTGGAGAAGGCTGGCGGAAGGCAGAGTGGGAAGAAGCCAAGTGCCATGCGAATGAGCCTGGACTCTGGTCCAGACAAGAGGGCCAGCCACAGCAGCTTTCTGAGTGCCAGTGCCTGGCATACTCTCGTGACAAGCCAGGGGCTACTCAGCAGGGGTTACAGAAGCCACAGAAGGCAGTGCTTACCCAACAGCCAGATGCTGGAAGAGGTCATCTGAAGAGTTAGTACATTTACCCATCTCCTGAGAAACACAAACACGAAACTTCACTAAAAGCAAATACTAAACTAACTGTCTTACCCGATGCTTGACTCCCCAGGTGAGTCAGAGGGGCCTCATGGCCCCCTGCCCCTGTGCAGAGGAAGGGAACTCAGAGTGACTGAACTTTGATAAGGATCCAGGCACATTACATACATTTTCTCGTTTCTCCATCACAACTCTGAATGGGGAGCGCTCCCCATTTTTATATAGGAAAGCTGAGGTCCAGGGCATTCCTTTACCCCAGGGGGGACTGAGCCCAAACTGGAACTTCTGGAATTCACCCTGGGCCCTGAGCTCAGGCCAGGTGGAGCAGATGGACAGGAAGGTGAACTGTCAGAGGCAGGGAGCAGAGGGGGAAGAGCAAAGACCCTGGAGCCAAATGGCCTAGATTCCAATCCCAGTGCTGGGACTCATGGCTGTGTGATTGTGGGAATGTTCCTATACCTCTCTGTGCTTCTGTTTCCTCAATGGTAAAATGGGAATTTCAATCACTGTATTTCAATAACTGTAATTATAAAACTCTGTGCTTCTGTTTCCCCACTGGTGAAATGGAAATTTCAATAACTATAATAGCATCTTCCTTCACATCGGTTGCAAAGATTAAATGACATCGTTATATGCAAAATACAGAACATTGGACGGCATACAGTACCAACTACGTAAGTGTTTTCCACGCATACATTTAAAAATTCTCCCTCTGATACTGGATCACAGACACTGAAGGAACTCACGTGTCCCGGCCAGCTTCCGTCACGCCCTTATTCAGCGTGTATGTATTGAGCCCCTACTCCTGCCAGGCACGGGGATGGGGTCTCCCCGAGTCTCCCCTCATCTGCTCATGCAAACTAATCTATGGGACGGTCAGGAAGTGCCCACAGACAGAATGGCCCAAATCCAAAGCCCAGTGCCTGAGAAAGCCACTCAGAAGTTCAAAGATGACTTCAGATGTTAGCCCCAATGGGAAAAATCAGAAAACATGCGGGTCCTGAACGGGAGGGCGACAGGAAATTAAGTGCGGGATGGTTACACGGCCCAGCGCCACGTAGCCTTTGGGAGGGAGGTGTAGGGAGGCTGTGCACCAACACGAAGAGCTTCTTATGACAGACGACCCCAAGGGAAGACCCAGGGTGAGCCAGGGGAGTGGCGCTGTGCCACAGACAGCAATGTAGTCACTGACTGAATCTGGGCCGGGCCCTTCACACACATGGCCCATGCCACTCTCTCACTGGCCCTCCTGCACAGCCGACACACAAGCCCAGCGAGGCAGAGGAATGCTCCGGTGTCTCAGCTGTCAATGACAGGGGGTACTTAAAGTCTCACTCTCGACCCTGGGCTCTTTCTGCCCCCACCCAAATGACACCTGAAGAAATCCTGGATGGAGATGTAACCAAAAGTCCACTGGGGTGCCACTGGGTGAGCAGATTGTGGGTGGCATTTTTTTTCTCCAGATTTCTAAGCTTTCTCCCTAATGAAACCATGCAACTTATATAAATGAGTGAGAACTGGTTTAGGATTGGCAGACAGCATCTGATGTTTCTGGTTACTCCCATCCAGAAGTGACCCAGTCCTGCCAGGAGAGCTCTCTGGAGAGGTACAGGTGGTGACCCCAACCTTTGAGCTACAAATAAATAAACATGGGGCCACAGGAGCTCAGCTAGGAGCCACGAGTCCCTGACTCACTAGCAGGCAGCAGCAGCCCCTTCAGCCCAGGGTTGGGCCCTATGTGAGCCACGAGTGGCTGCCTGGGGACAGGAGCTGCCTAAGCAAGCCAATGGCCATCTGCAGCTCACCAAGTGAGCTAGACTTGACTCAGGTGGTTGTGTGGCCTGGTGAGAGGGCCCCAGGGGAGAACGAGGGCAAGAGCGAGGTGAGCCCCAAGCCTACGCATTGGGTGCTGCGTTCTCTCCCTGCTCTGGCCTGCCTGGCTCTACACCCCCTGGAATTCTACACTCTGCTGTCTCCCAGTCCTCTTTTAGCATCAAGACCGGAGCTTTGCAGTCAGACAAAGTGGGGTCCAGACTTAGCTCCCGTCCAATGCCCAGCTCTGTGACCTGTGTAGGGCCTCACTGAGACATCTATACCGTGGAGACCAAGTGAGATGCTGGCTACCAAATTCTCAGCCTTGAGATGGCTCTCCAAAGGCTCGTGTTGGTGCAGTGACCAGTGTTGCGGTCGCTATTCTCCTCGCCTTCCTCAGGAGCACCTGCTGACAGGGAGGAGCCCGGGGAAAGCTCAGCGGCTTGCTGGAGCAGCAGTCACAGCAGGGGCAGCAAGCTCTGGGCTAGCGTTGACCTCACAGACACAATTCTAAGCGCCTGCATGGATCACTTGCAGAAGCATGTGCTGGGCTGGCTCCCTTTTGTCCTGACCACGGTCCTTCCCAGGAGGGCTGGGTGTAGTGTGGCTGCCAAAGTCAGAGGGCCGTCCAAGTGTAAGACCCGGGGCGAGTGATTTAACCTACAAGTAGTTCCCAAGTCTAAGGGCCATTGTAAGAATGAAATGGCATCGTTTACGTAAAGCATCGGGACCAGAGTCTGGCACACAGCACGGGCTGAAGACCGGCCAGCAGGAGAGGCTGTACCAGTCTGCGCTATGCTTGGCCCTCCGGTCGCAGGTTTTTCTGCGCTCCAGCATTCGGCTGGGAAGGCCAGCCACACCCCCTTGTCAGTAACTGTAATTACCAAGGCTCTCTGAATATGTGTTAAGTGTTTCGGTTAATGTGGTGAGTTCAGAATCTGGGGAGCTGATGCACAGGTTAACTCTTGTTACTCACACGTGTCTCTGAAGGTCTTGAGGTTTGGGGTGCATGACCAACTGCCGTGGCAGTCCAGGGCACTGGGGATTAACACACAACATCTGGCAGGACTGCCCAAGCCAAGATTGTTCCGTGATAGGATGTGGGGCTGGCTTCTGGTTTCTGGGACTTTCTTTCAGGTATTTAAAATTTTTTTTTTTTCAACGTTTTTTATTTATTTTTGGGACAGAGAGAGACAGAGCATGAACGGGGGAGGGGCAGAGAGAGAGGGAGACACAGAATCGGAAACAGGCTCCAGGCTCCGAGCCATCAGCCCAGAGCCTGACGCGGGGCTCGAACTCACGGACCGCGAGATCGTGACCTGGCTGAAGTCGGACGCTTAACCGACTGCGCCACCCAGGCGCCCCTCTTTCAGGTATTTAAGACTGCTGGTTGTCTGTTACATTAAGGCTTTCTGGAGAGACAGTACTGAGCCAATCACAAAAGTTCCCATTAGCACTGCTTGAAACATTAAAGCAAAAAACCAGTTTACCGTAATGATTTTATTTAGGCAGCATAAATGTATACAGAAAAAATGAAATTTTCCCTAAAACCACAAACTGTTAAGAAATCGGAGAGTTCTAGAGAGTGCTAAACAAAGAGAAGTACTTCTCAAAGAAGTTTCACTCAACCTGTAAGAATCCAGGTAAGTAAAGGTGCTGTGTTTCTAGCACATGTCAGGCTGGAAAAAGCCTCTCCCTCCCCTCATGATTGCTGGGCCCAGATCTCAGGACCTCCCATCACCCCAGCACCCAGAGAACATTCCAGAAGACAAGGCCTAAGGGAAGAAATAGGCACAGCACTATAGTGTTGAGGCAGTGCAGGCGCCTGGGCTGAGTGGGTTGCGACTGAAGGCATTCCTGAGGCCCATTCTGCTGGCCCCCCCCACGGGGGACTCTGAGGCAGCTGGGGTGGAGTCTGTTTGGGATGCCCCCTGCTCACCCCTCCTTATTCTGCACCCAGCAGGCATGGAGTCACTGCCCTGCTCTCCACACACCCACTGCCCCAAGGCTTGGGGCCTTCGGTCTCACTCTCCAACCAGTTGCCTGGGAGAGCTTTCCCACCATGTCCTTGGCCTATACACCACCCACTTCCTGGAAGGGCAGCATGGTCTGCTACTGGCACCCAGTGAGCAGAGGCCAGGGATGCTGCTTAACATCCTAGAGCACACAGGACAGCCCCCACCACAGGGAACGACCCGGCCCCAGACGTCAGCAGTGCCGAGGCCAAGGAACCCTGACCTGACAAAGGTCGGGTGCCAAGCGTGGGGTTCAGGGCCTCAGGCCTGGGATTGAAGGTGCACAGCAAGAAGGACCTCCAGGGGGCTCAACTGTGGTTGACTCCATGTAAGACCTCAGGGGAAAAAGTTCCACTGCTTTAAAAAACTCCTCCAAAACCACCATTTTAAACATGCTAAACTAAATGAATTCGTAACAGGGCACCTGAGTGGCTCAGTTGGCGAGGCATCTGACTCGGTTTCAGCTCTTGTCATGATCTTGTGGTTTTTGAGACTGAGCCCCACGCTGGGCCCTGAGCTGACTGTGCACAGCCTGCTTGATTCTCTCTCTCTCTCTCTCTCTCTGTCTCTCTCTCTCTCTCCCTCCCTCCCTCTCAAAATAACTAAATATTAAAAAAGTAAGTTAGTAACATATAATGCATTTAGAACAATATCCCACACATCAGAAGAAGCAACAAATATGCCACACTCCTTCCAGCCTCTGTGTGTTAGCATACTCTGTTCCCTCTGTCCTGAATGCCTTTCCTCCCTTTCTCTAGCTGGGAAAACCCCTGCACTTTCAAGCCAGCTCAAGACTCACTGTCTGTGGAACCTTCCATCCCACTCCCACCCACTCTGGAGTGGTCACCTCATCCTTCCTGTCCACCCAGCATGATGCTTAACTTTCTGTAGTCATCTCTGCCATACTTGTTTCCCCCTGGGGAGGGGCAGAAACCAATTCTCTGTGTCCGAGGCTGATGCCAGTCACAGGAGAGGGCCACAGCTGGAGCAAAGGGAGGGGAGTGAGAGAGACAGACAGAGACAGAGGCAGACAAAGAGAGAGAGAGGGCTCTGCAGGCTTTGGCAAGTAGCAGCTCCTCCCCGCAGGCCCTGGCTTAGCCTCCACAGGGCTATGGGAAAGGGCAGGACACTGCTGGATCGGGTCCCCTGCAGCCAGTTCTGCCTCACTGCTACCAGACCAGGGCCTTAACCTTGACTTCCAAAGGGACCTCCTGGTGACCTTTCTTGCATGCAGGCCACAGCTCAGCAGCTGTGCGGCCCTGAGCCCCCTCCACACCAGCCATCTCTGGGCCACGGGCTGACTTCATCTTTTCCTTGACCCTGCTAACCACCACCTTCACCAGAAATCACAACTACATCACGCATGGTGAGCAAACTGACATCACATGCATCCTGGGTGGTGCACTAAGAAGGACACGAGAGGGCCTCTGTGGGGTTCCTTCCAAAAACGCACAACCTGAACTTAGTCATGAGGAAAGAGCAGACTGGCCCAAAGAGTGTATGTGGGAGACACCCGACCTGGACTCTTCAAAAACCCGTAGGAGACACGACAACCAAATGCAGGGTGTGAATCCTCCGTCGGAGAAGTTTTGAAAGACAGTATCGGGACCACTGGGGTAGTCTGAAAGTAGACTGTGTCCTAGACGGACATCCAGTTTCTCGAGAGAGCATCATGTTGTGGCTATATGGGAGGAGGCCTTTGTTCTCGGGGGCACGCACTGAGGTTTGCCGGTGTCACTGCTGTTCCACAGTTATCATTCAAATGGCCCAGCACTCACACAGCAGGCTAACGTGACAACACGTTCACAACTGAAATCCAAGGGACTATGCATGTTCAATAAACCAGTCTTCCAGCTTTTCCACGTGGTTGAAAGTATTCAGAAGGGTGGTCGGGAAAACCCTCGAAATAATCCTTCTTATAGATGAAGACACCGGGGCCCAGAAAGGTGACTACTCTACCCAGGATTCCAACTCAGGTCTGGCCGCCTCCAAAGCTCTTGTTCTTTGAATGTACCCTGTTTCCACCTCTTAGAGGGGGCAGGAAATGCCAGGCATGCACAAACCCCAGCCCTGCCAGTGTCTTTCAGTAAAAGTCAATCTGGTCCTGGCAGGGGCTACTCTGGAGGCGGCCGGCTAAGAACTCTGATGAAATCCCAAGGACAGGTCACTGAGGTTGCCCGAGATTCCGCGCCAAACAGAGTCTACAGTTGCAACTGGGTGGGTGGGTGCGGAGAGCACATTTTAAAGGAAAAGAAAACCAGTTTCATTTCAAACCCCAGAGGGAGCACGCAACCTAATAGCCTATTGTGCGAGGGCTTATTTATGGGAACATGACAATACCCACAACCTCAGGACTTCTTGCGGCCCCTCCCTTTGGCACCAAGGCGAGGTTTCACTTTTTTTCTTTGCTGGCTTTCCAGAAGGCTCTCCACAAAACGGTGGCTGTGAGAACTGCCCACTTCTACCTGGGGACTCTGGGGTCTGCTGGGCAGGTCATCTAGCTCCTCCAAGCCTCAGTGTACCCTTCCGGGAAATGGGCTGGGGGCTGCAGGAGGATGAAGAGGCAGCACATCAAGGGCTTGGCCGCAACAGAGGCTAGACACGGTAACCCCACCGGAGAACTGGGGATTTCATGTAAAAACCTGTATCCTCAGTCTCTCTTGAAAAATGGGAAGATCCGATCGCATGGTGGCCGTGCTGCAGCCCAGAACCACCCGTGTGGAGCTGAGTGGCGGCTGCCTGCTGGGATGTGGCAGCCTCAGCCTCAAAGCCCCCATGTGGAGGGGCCCGTGCTTCCGGGCCTGGGTGCCAGCACGCGGCAGGCAGATCAGGGCATCTTTGTACACCAGCCTAATCCTCACAGCCCCCCAAGATTGCATCTTTAACCCCATTCATCAACTGAAAATGGAGGCTCTGAAGGCAGCAAGCTGCCCCGGATGCCTCAGCTGACCTACTGCATCCAGGGATCACGGTCTACAACACAGATGGCTGATTCTGGAACCTTTCTTTCTTACAAATGAAATGCAGAAAACTTCATTGATTTTTGTTCATACTGGAGGCACTTCCCACACCATCCGCCATGACCTGCTACAGCTGGAGAGGGGACCGGAGCCTGGGCTGCGTGGCATCATCCTGGCCCAGCCCGACGGCAGCAGGGCCACACTCGGACACTTTAAATTGCATGACATTTGCACCACAGGAAGTCCTTAGCCCAGCTCTCCCAGCCGAAGGTGGAAGGACCGTCAGGCATGCAAATGCAGGCAGCTGGAGGCACAGGTCTGTTTCCAGAGCTTGCCTGAGCTGCCAGCCAGCTCCCATAGGGGCAGGCCCGTAGAAGAGCAGCCGGCACGGGGCTGCCTTGCCTTCCTGATGGGGGGAGGCGCCAGGACGAGGGGATCTTCCCGTAGCGCCGGCTTTCTTGGGTACTTGATGGAGCCAGGGCATAACAAGGACATAAACAAGCACTTGGTCCCAAGTCCTCGATTCGGGGCCAAGGACTGGTCCATGGTGCTGCAGTTTTGCAGCGTCCTCGCAGGGGGAGAATCCACGCTGGGGGTCTGGGTGCATGCCTGTGCCAACGCTCAGGGCCAGCAGCAATGTCTGGGCAGCATGGGCTGAGGACCTATCCTTCTGCTGTGTGCAGACCTGTGCCCATTCTTCAGGACACAGTGAGAACGGGGCAGTGACACCCTAGGGAGGTGCCAAGAGCTGTGGCTGCCATCTGGGAAAGCTGAGATGGGCTCACCTGGCACCCTGCCTCCCAGCCACCTCCATCCACAGCCCCCTGCCCCATGTAGCAGTACTTTCTCACTGGACTTGGGCTTCTAGCTGTATTCCCTCCGAGCCATCTTCCCCTCCCCCAGAGGGGAAACTTGGGACCTGCAGACTTGACTCCATGAGCCAGGGCTGGCCCGCGAGGCACTCTGTGACCCTGGCTTGTCACCCTTCCTGCTGCTCTCCCTGCTGCAATCCTCAAATGCGCCTGAAGACTCAGGTTTCTGAGCACAGCCTTCTTTCCTTGTGGTTGGCCTGGGGAAGTCCTCTGGTGAAGTCAGGAGTCTGTTCCAGTATCCACCTCCTCCGGGAAGCCTTTCTAGATTCCCATGCACATGACACAGGTCTCACATTCACTTGGGCACTGCAGCAGCCCTCTGCCTCCCTGCTTTCCCCGTGGCCTTCCTCAAACCATTCTCCAGAGGGATCGCTTTAAAAATGAAGATCAAATCGAGTCAGTCTTTCACTTAAGACCTTCCTCTGGTGGATTCCCACAGACCCAAACTCCTACCGTGGCTCCTGCCCATGTCTCTGATGCCATCTCCCTGCATCTGCTCAGCTTGCTCATGTCCTTTGGGGGCAGTCCCCCCATGGCCCCATGGCACTTTGCAAACCCCTCTGAGAGACACGCCTTGGCATCACCAGAGGGTCACTGCTGGTTCACTGCTGTCCATGTCTCCGACACACGGCTGTGAATGCAGCTCGGGGCCTTGGGAAGAGCATGTGGGTGGGGTGGGAGCTGCGTGGTGTGGGGCATGGCTCTTTGAGCCTCATCTGTGAGTTGGGGGTGACAATACTCCTTCCCAGGGTTGGTGGGAAGATAACTTTTCGTGCACTGCCTCAAGCCACCTTCTGCGATGGAAATCTGATGTTATGTCCTGCTACAGGCCCCCCAACAATTCCTCTCTGCACTAGGGTAGAGATGAGCAGACTCCTGGGCCTCGCCAGACCCCACATGGCGGCTCCCGCCCATCCTCACTCCCATCACCCACTGGTTTCCTGGGCCATTACCCCCACAGGTGCCGATCTTTTCTGCCTCAGAGCTCCACTCGGGTACCTCTTTGCCCGGGACACTCCCCCTACTCTGCCCGAAGGACTCCTATTTATCCTCCAGGGCCTAGTATCATGCCACTGCCCCAGAAAGCCTTCCTAACCCCAGACGGAGTCAGTCTTGCTTTGTACTCTCAGAGCACCATGCACCTTCCCTGCACAGCCTGATGAGGTCTGCCAAATGGCAAAAGCTTGGGAGATGTGTTCGTTTTCCCAACTGCTGTGGGCTGACTTGTGTGCCTCAGATTCACCTGTTGCAGTCCTAACGCCCTGTACCTCAGGATGTGACTGTATTTGGAGACAGGGCCTTCAAGGAGGTGACTAAGGTAAAATGAGGTCATATGGGGGCACCCTAATCCAATCTGGCCAGTGTCCTTATGAGAAAAGGGACTTATTGGGGTGCCTGGGTGGCTCAGTCAGTTGACCGTCCAACTTCGGTTCAGGTCATGATCTCACAGTCTGTGAGTTTGAGCCCTGCATTGGGCTCTGTGTTCACGGCTCAGAGCCTGGAGCCTGCTTCGGATTCTGTGTCTCCCCCTCTCTCTGCCCTTCCCCTGCTCACTCTCACTCTCTCTCAAAAAAAAAAAAAAAAAAGAGAAAAAAGAAGGGACTTAGGACAGAGACATGCAAACAGGGACAGCCACATGAAAGAGACAGGGAGAACACGGCCATCTGCAAGCCAAGGAGAGGGGCTGCTAAAGAAACCAGCCCTGCTGACATCTCGATCTTGGACTACCAGCCTCCAGAACGGAGGGGATAAGTGGTCCTGGTTTTGGCCACCCGGCCTATGGTTCTTGTACAGCAGCCACAGAAGACCCCTCCACACTAACCATGCTGCAAACCCCATGAGAACAGGGGTCACGTGGGCTTTTGTCACTGTGGTCCTTCTAGAGCCTAGCCCAGGGATGACACATAAGAGGGGCTCAAACACTCATTGCTGAGTGGATGAATGACTGGCTATGGACTCCCAGAGCAGGTCCGTGTCCTCTTGGAGCCTATGTGCCCAGAACACCCCGCACTGCTCCTGATACAGAGAAGGTACCAGTAGAGAACCAGACAAAGGTACAGTGAGCTTGTGCCAATGTCCACGTCCTGGCCAGCTGACTGTCTCTGAGCTTGAACAGTGGGGTGTGTTGTGGTTCAGTGTGTGCCCTGGCCACCAGTGGGCTCAGCCCCAGCCACCTCCTCCTGCCACGTGACCTCAGGAAAGCTGCTTGGGCTCCCTGCTGGTCTGGGTCCCTCCTCTGTGAAGTGTGGGTGCCGTCAGGCCCGCCTCGCTAGGCTGCCGGGAGGATGCAGTGGTCTGCCTACGTGAGGACACACTCCCTGGCGCAAGGCGAGGGCTCCAGAGTGGCCACCATCTGTGCCACTGCTACCATTATCCCTGCTATGGGCTCTGCCTGCCGCTCGCTGCTTTCCTGGATGGTTGCTATCCCTGCCGTGGGTCCCCATGCTGCAGACTCCTAAGTGACCCCACTCCTGCTGGCTGCTGGCCCATCTGGCTTCAGACAACATCCCTGAATAGCTCTTAGAGGCCATGCATCTAGTGTTTCACCAATTACCTGCTCAGGCCAAGTGACTCTGTTCTCAATCAGAAGGGAAATGTATAATCCTTGCTTGTCACCAAATGCAAAGTGCCTTCCAGGATCAATCAAGGGGAGGGGTCCTGGTAGCAGAGCCCATCTCAGCTTGAGAGAGGTTAACTCTCCCTGCTCTGCCATGGGGCTGGGGCCCTCGGTGGACACGTGGGACCCCCAGTGAGGACAGGGGCCTGGTGGGTGAGAGCAACACACAACCCCAGCCACTATTCACAGAGACCCTTGTGACAGGTCAGCTACCGTGGGCAGGGATTAGTGGTCTAATCCCCACTCCCTTCTTGGAAATCAGAAGTTTTCCTTGGTCTTAGCACCAAGGGGCTGCCTGTCTCTGCAGATCATGCCCTGTGCTGTGCCCAGGGACCCTCTGAGGAACTGGGTCTACAGCACCTGCAGCCCTGGCCTGGTCCACCTACCCTCCTGGGCCGATCGGGCATGGAGAGCCGGTGATGCAGAAGAGGTGGCGCTGCCCTGCCCAGTACTCAGCCTCCAACGGGGCACCCGGGGACTTTCCTTCCACAGCCAACATCCAGGACCTCCCTCCCCTCTGACACATTCCAGGACTTGGACAGGGCCTGGCACCTGAAGGGCCTGATAAACAGCCGATGAGAGACAGACGAATGGAGGTGCAGGGCTACCCCTGGAGTCCTGGGACACAAAGGGAGGTCGTTTCGGCACGCGGGTGCTCGGGCAGTCTGCCTGAACGGAGGCCTGGGAAAGAGCTTCTGAGAAAAGAGCCAGCTGGTAGGGCCTCTGCACCCCTCACTCCTGGTGGCCACTGTGCATCTTCCTGGGAGCTGAAGAGGCAGGAGGAGACTCTGGGCTCTTACTAGCTGCCAGGGCCTGTGATCAAGGGGCCTCAGTTTCCCCATCTGTGGACTGGGGAAGAGTGGCCGAAACAGAAGGGCTTCATCCCTTCAGCTCTGGCCTCCTCTTGCACAAGTGCTCTGGGCAGTGCCAGAGAGGAGCACCAAGCGGTGGTCTGGAGTCACGTGCACCTCCAGAGGAGGCTCTGGTTTGGGTCTGCAGAGTGGTCCAGGCAAAGAGAGAGGAACGAGGCCCTGGGAAGAGGTGAGGGGAGTATTCCCACAGCCAGCGTATGGGTGCAAAAAATGGCGCCCAGAGCAGGCACTCCCCTATCCACAGCCCCTCCCACTGGCCACAGGGTTCTAGAGAACACCACACATCTGATTCCAGTTCTCTCCACTCACCTCCTTCTCCTCTTCCCTCTCAATCCCTGCCTGGACAGCAACCTCTCTGGGAAATTTGCCTTTTCCTTCCCTCAGCATGGCCCCTCTCCCTGCCCTGTTTCCTGGCCATGTGCCCTTAGGGACACCCACCATGGTGACTGCAAACTGCTGGTCTGGGCTTCCGTCTCTTCCACAGGGACGTGCCGTGGGGCAGGACTCTGTCCAGTGGTCTCTGCATCCCCAGCCCTGAGCCTCCCCGAAGTTTGCAGAGCTAGGCAGACTGGTACCCTCTCTCAAGTCCTCTTTAAAGCACCAGAACCCCCAAAGCCATGTCACAAGGAATTGCTGGGCCGAGGGGGGTCTGATGATGCTGGTGCCTGCCTGCTTTGGAGGAGTTTCTGGGGAGGCCCGCGGCATACTAGGCCCCAGGCTCTGTGGCCCCCACAGGCCCGAGTTCAACCGTTTGTTCATCCCAGTCCAGTCTGTCCCACTGAATTCCTTCATTTCATTCATTGTGCAAGCAGCATTTCTTATTCCGTGGAAAGCCAGCCCCTGTTGTGGATTGGGATGGTACACCAAAGACCCAAACACCTGTGGCTGGTTTCAGGGGACAGAAGCTGAAGCCAGCGTGGCTTAGGGACCCTCCTCAGAACACCCACTGGAGACGAGCAGGCAGTGGTTCTCTAGACGTGCCACCACCCTGCCGCCCCGCCCCATCTCTTAGGCCCTCTGCCCAAGGGCCCGCCCAGCAGAATGACTACGACAGACCCCTTCTCCCACACAGGGCCAGAGGGCCAGAGCTGTGCTTCCTCACCTCCCCACCAGCCCTGCATGGGAGGAGCCAAGGCTCAGGGGGCATTGTGGGCAGTGGGCAGTGGAGGGGTGTTGTGGGTTCAATCCCAGCTCTGACGCTTCCTACGGAGCGACACTGGGCAAGCTGTATTGCTTATCCACCAAGCCTCAGTTTCCTCATCTGTGAAACGGCGACACTCCGATGCCATGGGTGCCAACCTTTCTGGGGGCTTCATAGGGCCCCCTCGGACAGCGGCCACGGCTCCTGGAGAGCAGTAAGCAGAAGTTCCTTCTGGGTTCTCACTACAAGTACAATGCCACGCATTTGTTTTTCTTTTCTCATCTGCCTCGGGTCCATTTGGTTGTGATTAGTAATAGTTGAAAGGGTATCAAAGATCACCTAAATCCGGTGACCCTAAATGCGAATTACTAGCAGGACCTGAGACCTCTGTTTCGGGGACTGAGGGAGAGCCTGGCTGCCCCAGTCCGGGTCGACTTCCTGACATGTACGAGGCGGGGTGGTCTCGGCGGGGCAGGTAGGGCAGGCCCGTGGAGAGGACAAGGCCCTCGCTGTGGCCGCCAGTGGTTGCGGTTCTCAATCACTGCTGCTCTGGCTTTTCCAAGGCACGTGTCTGCTCAGAGCTCTGTGACTCGTGAGTTGTGCGGCCACCCGACTAGGGGCAGTGATGCACATCACACCGGCAGTACTTGGGGCCCAGGGCTCTGCAGTCACAAGGCCATAAGCTGCACGTGTACTGTGGGCCATCCCTGCCCGTACTGCTAGCACAAACCACACACACTCCTCCCCAGACTGGCGGGTCCAGGAGCACCCTGTGGGAGATGGGCCACCCAAAAAGCTTGCCACGTCCTACCAAGGTACACTTATCAACCTACTGGGCAATTGCCGGTCTGAGGCATTGTTTCGGGAGATAAAGTTGCGTGTGTATGTTTACCTCCTCCCCTAGAGTAAGTGGCTCATGGCTGTCATGAGGGACAGTGCCTTTCTCCCCTCACTTGACTCTTCTCTGGCAGAAGTCATTTACCCTGCAGAGTGGGGTATATGGGGTTGGGGGGAGCAGCTATGGTCCCAGCTTCCCCACCCACCCCGGGCTGCCTCTCAGAGCCGGAGCTGGTGCTGGGACACTGGTACGGCATGGAGGGTGGGAACAGCAGGACAGCACTCACCAGGGTGGGCCGTGGCAGCCTGGGCCAGGCTGCCCAGCACAAGGGTCTCTCCCACCATGTGTGGGCCCCGTGGCGCCAGCTCTCCAAAGCCCTGGCGCCTGTCTTCGGGCTGGTGGGGCAGGCAGGGACTGCCCACTGAGACCATGGTCAAGGCGCTCTGCCCCTCTGCTCCCGAGGCCTACGTGGAGACAGAGGCAACCAGCCTGGCTCCACGAGGACGCACCGGGTACCGAAGCAGCACCTGGGAAGCACGGACACTACGGCACGGACAGGATCCTCAGCAGGGTCCTCATCTCTGCCCGCAAAGCCCTCCACCTACTCTCTTTGCAGTAAAGTGACCCGGTGGGATCCCAGCTCATCTCACAGGGCCTCTCAGCCTCCCAGGACTTACAATGAGGCCACTTTTTTGAAGGGAGCAGCTACATACATGGGGGGCTTTCTGACCTCGAGGCCCCCTCCAAGACCTGGGATAGCTCCTTGGGTGTCAGGATGGGACTGTCTCACTAGCCCCACAGATTTTGGGGAGCATTTCCCGGGGGAAGCAACAGGCCTAGTGTCAGGACCCTTTTCTCAGAGGCCGGTGTCTATGGCTCCGTAAAACACCGTTTCCATATTAGGGTTCACCTTTGGCTTGTGAACTTGAGGACCAAGTGTCCGTCTTGAAATTCAAGTAGGAGTTACAAGTCACCATGGGCCAAATGCAGCCAAAAGGTAGGTTTTGTTTAGTTTGGACAGTTTAAAATTTTTAGCCATAAGTTTTACATAAACATTAAATTAGATACAATTTGATTACTGGGCATATAGCAAGAGACCTGAGTGGCACAGCCCCCACTACCCTGTCTCTTGCCTGCCACTTGGTCTCTTCAACACCTGCTTGGCCCTGTCGGGATCTGGCCTTGCCACCCGAGTTCAGAGGCCCCAGGGAGCAGGCGGGCCTGGAGGTCAGGGGCTGATGGGAAGACACCCAAAGATCTTCAGTCGGCCTCCCCCCACTGTGTTGCCCTGTGGAGCTAGCACCAAGGGCCATGGGCCACATTTGACCCCAGCCCCCCCGCAACCTGTGGGCTGGGACAGCTGCCCTGGGCTGCTCCAGCTCTGGGAGGCTTGGGCTGTGCAGGGCCATGACCCCGGGCCTCCACGGCCGGCACTTCCAGCCTGCAGCCGGCAGCGCCCCTCCTCCTCCACCTGGCACTGGGTGTCTCGGGTTCGCTGAAGAGTTTTTCACAATTAATGAACTTCAAAAAGGTTAAAAGTAATTCTTCATGGGAGGAATCGGCAGGAAAAGACAAGCAGGAGGGGGGTGTGGAGTTGGGGGCGGGGATGAAGGAATCTGACCAGTTATATTTAATAAAAAGCTTAAAAGCCACAAACAGGAAGCAGACCTATTAAAAAGGCAACACTGATCTAACAAAGGAATGTGAACTTGAGTTGACTGAAGCCGCGGCACTGTGTCTCCCTCCCTGTACTCCCACCCCAGTACCCAGAGCCCCCAAACAAGCCTCCTCTTGTACTCTGGCCTGTTCTGAGAACACCCCAACTCGGAGTTTGCCTTGGGTTAGGGGAAGGGGGCTGAGGGGAAGGTCAGCATGACCCCCCAAAAAAGGAAACAGATGGGGCTGGCCTTCCCTCGTCTGGACCAGCAGGCCCCTGCCACCGGGGGAGGGGTGAGTGCTCCGGGATGCGGTCCCCCCAACTCCAGGCAGCTCCCTTCCTGCCCTCCCAGTGCCCTGTACCCCTCCTTCCCAGTGAGCCCCCACAGGGACAGGCCCAAAGCCCTGGGAAGTGAGGTCTGGACCTTGGCCTGCCCGGCTCATGCCCTGTGTGTGTTTCTTGGAACCCAGAACAGGACACTGTGGACCCTGGTTGGGCTGAGGTAATGACCAGGAGCAGTGGAGAGGACAGGACAGGAGCTTAAAGCCTAGTATCATGGTCACTTTGCCTGCCCCAAGGGAGTATGTCCAACCGTGACGGAGCTGAGCCCCACCTTGATGGAGACCTCGGGGTGCAAACAGCAGATCCGAGTGCCAGAGGGAAGCAGTCCTCTGGTGCCCACTGCTCTTCCTCATGCGAGGGCAAATCCCACACATGACCCTCTGGGCTCGAGGAAGGACTAGGGAGGCAAGGGCCCTTGGCCAGGCTCTCAGGAGAGCAGAGGGTGCTGACTTCACCTGGCGAGTTGCCAGGGAACTTGGCCAGGGCACCACCCCACCTGAAGATGTCACTCAAGAAGCTCTACACCAACATCGTGTTGCTGACTTGATCTGAACCTCCCCGTGGCTTTCCAACCCTCACAGAATAAAACTCAGAGCCCTGCAGATATGCAGGGTACAGCAACATGCTGATGCGAAGTCGGGGTTTCTCTGTAAAATCCTTCAACTCTGTTGCATGTCTGAAAACTGGTGTAACGTACTGCTGGGGAAGAAAAGTGACATCCCACACACCTCCCGGCTTGTGCCAAACAAGCAGTCCTCATGTCAGGGCCTTCGTACATATCCCCTGTCTCCACGAACATTCTTTCCCTTGGTGTCAGTGGGGCTCCCTCCTTCCCTTTGGTCAGGCCCCTACTCAACTGTTCTCGCCTCAGAGAGATCTTCCCTAATTGCCCTGTCCAGAGGCACACACAGTGATTCTCCCCCTCACCCTCCTTTATTTTTCTGTGAGGCACAGTCAATACTCATTGAGTGCATTCCCACCCACCCCCTCCCATGACTGTGGCAGCCTGCCTGGTGTGCAGTGGGACCTCAAGAACACGGGTGTGGGGTACACACAGGAGTGATAGGATGGAGGGCCGAACTAAAGAAATCCAAGGGCTCTATTCCCAAGAGCAAATGCACACCGTTGATCCCGCCACGGACAAGCCCCAACTCAGGTTGCACAGAGCCTCCGCACCTACTGGTCTCCACAGGGCAAAAAAGGAGGTGGCAACTCACATTCTGGCTACTGGGGCAGTGTTCCAGACCCCTGGTGGTCTCTCTCACCAACTTTTCCTTAGAAGCAACTGTCAGGTCAGTACTGGTACCATACTTCACAGACAACCCAGGTAATACATTCAAGGTCACCCCTATATGGTAACGGTGGAGCAGGAGCTCAGACTCAGACCTTGACCTTGGCTCTGCCCAGAGGCTAACTCCACGCCAAGCCCCTCCAGGACCCATCCCGGCTCTTCAGCCACAGGGGACCAAAGGCCATGAGGCCGAATGGGCTGGGCCCCGTGTATCAGCTCAGGCAGGCTGAACATCCTGAGCCAAGGGGCACTGTCCGTGCACCGTCTCTGCCGTCTCTCCATGCCTGCACGGTGCCTGCCAGTGGGAGGAAGTGACTGCACTCACCAGGGATGTGGATCTTGAACTTGCCGCTCTGGCCAAAGGCGCTGTTGATGACCCCCAGCTCCCCAGTGGACAGGTGCACCTTGAGGCCCACGAAGAGCTGTATGTTGGTCTCCTTTTTGAACAGGGAGCGGCCGATCACGCTGTGGTCGTCTATCACCTGTCCCCACACACCCGGCCCCGGAGAGACAATCAGTGTGTGCTGGAGGAGCCTGGGACTGCCGCTGTCCCTACCCGGCCCTGGGGTGATCTGTCTCGCCGACGAAGGAATGCACTGGAGTCACATGGCAACCAGCCCTCATCACCACCACTGACCACCGCTGAGCTTCGGCAGCCGGCAAGCTGGCCGTGAGAGCTTTGTGTGGCTCACGCATAGCACACGGCAGCAATGGGAGGGAGGCACTGTTTCCCCACTTCACAGATGTAGAACTGGAGGCATAGCAGAGTTAGGCCATCCGTCCCAGGTCACAGAGCTCCCAGGACAGACTGAGCTCAGAACCCACAACCTCCCTGCCTGTACCAGCCTCTGCATGGCCACTGTGCCCTGCCTGTCTCCAAGCACCTAATGATGGCTAGCGGCATTCTCCTCATGAAAGCTTGCTCAGACTCCCCAGGTTGAGAGGATGACATCCACACTTGAGTCTGCATCAAGGTTTTCTAGAACTTGCCTCACTCTCTCTCCGGTTTCCCCTCCCACAAGGAGTGTCCAAGAACTTGGTCTCTGCCACCCCATCCTGCTAAACACATATGCATTTCAGCCAAGGCTTTACTCACTCTGTTCAGGGCCCCTTCCTGGCCTGGCCCACATCTACCTACACCACACCTCACCGCCTCTTCTCTGTGATGCCCTCTTGCCCCAACCCCAGGAGAGGCCCCAGCTTCCCTGTCTCCCTGCTGGCCGTGGCCAGGCCCTGCGCTGCCCAGCCTGTGTCCCCTCACTCTTTGTGGAGGCCCAGGCCACAGAAGGGACACACACGTGCATGAAAAGCCGACCTAGTACAGCCCTGATTTCAGCAAGAGCTGTGTTCACCTTGAACCTCTCCCCAGGGGACTGAGTGTGGGGAAGGCTGAAGTGTCACTCTCCCCTCCTGTGGCCTCCCCTGCCCTTCCTGGCTCCTTTCCAGGGCCTGTGCCAGGAAGGTGCCAGGCCTCTGTGTAAAAGAGAGAAAGAGGGACATGTGTATGTGTGTGTGTGCATGTTGAAGACTAGACCCTCCCCCAGATGACCTCAAACGGGCTAACGAGCTTCTTCTTGAGATTTGCTGCTACTTCAGAGTAGGGCCCGTGCTTGACCTGGCGTCCGGCATGCTGGGTCCCACACAGGTGCCACAGAGCAAATGGGGGAGGCTTCTTCTTGCTCTCCAGGCCCTGTGCACCGGCTTGGGTGCTTCTGGGGACCAGGGTTGAGTCTGAGCAGGTGTCAGCCCAGGCAGCAGCATGGAGGCTGGAGTGCTGCCAGCAGTGGGGCCTGCAGCCTCCACGTGTTCTCCTCCTGAGGCCGAGACTCATGGGGACCCCCGTGTGCCGGGCTGTCCTCAACCTCAGAAACCTCTCACTTCTGCCCAAGACACCAAGATTTGGCCAAGGGCCCCAGATGGATTGTTTTGAAAGGCAGAAACTGTCCCATTTACCCTAAAACCCTTTTAGAAAAACATATCCTATTCTATTTGATTCATAGCGCCAGATAAAAGGTACTTGAATTCCTCCTCTCCCCGGTGATGGATGAATCGGATACAAATAACGATAAGAATAATCATTTCCACTTGCACAGCCCTTTATAATTCACAAATCTCATTCCCACACATGAACTCCTCCTCGTCCTTCAGGACTCAGCCCCGGCAGAGCTCTCCCGTGGGCGGGCCTGCCATGGGCTCTGCCCCGTTTGTGGGTACCACAGGGTGAACTGAACGGAGGTGGCTCCTGGCAGCTGCAGGACACGGGGAGCGAGGGTGCGCGGATGTCAGCAGCCCCAAATGCTTTCCCAGGCTTCGCGGCTCCCAGGAACTCTGCCTCCACACCCACCAGAGCGGCCTGTACGTAGAAGTCTGTTCCCAGCCTGCCCAGGGCCTGGGAGGCAGGGCTACCTATCATGTTCGGCAGCCAGGATGGTTAGCCGAACTGACTCTGGACTAGCCGTTCTGTGTGCCCCATGACTGAAGGTGCTCAGTGCCACCTCCTGTCCTAAGCTCGGCCTGCACTACTCAGAGGCCACCAGTTGTTAGAAGAAAGTGCCTCAGAGCACCGCAGCCTGTAACAGAGGCATCAGGGGGCCCCACTGAACCCCGGGGCACCCTTGTCTGCAAGGGGTTTTCATTCCTACTTCAGGGCAGTCAGAGGCGAGATCTGAGGGAACTGCAGTCACCAGGGCCAGTGGCACGGTGGAAGTTCAAAGTCAAGTATGCCGGGCCTTTGCAGAGCCCGTGCTGAAGACGCCCGCCGGGATGCCCCGGGGGCACTCTGGGCAGGACGGGTGGGTCCCAGGCCCTTGCTAGCCCATGAGACAGGGCCAGCTGAGACCCAAGACCTGTCCTGGGCCCCATGGCTGGGCGAGAAATGACACAGTCAGAGAAAAGGCACAGTCCTTGCACCAGGAGCTTACAACTTACCTAGAGAACCACCTTATAAAAGGCACCACAGGACCCCAACAGGCAATCCAGGCAGAAAATTCACACCCAATTCCTAACAATGTTCGTCCTTTCTTCCTACAAATATTTACTGAGAGCCTACCATGTGCCAGGTGTGTCACCGAGGGCATATCCAAGCTCCTGCCTCCAGGGGCTCATGTATATCCTTGTGGAGGGTAATTACATTCTTTCCTCCATCCCATTGCCTCTGGACAGCTCACTGGCTACAGGGTGTCCCTGTCTCTGGGCAGGGCCCTGGTGCCTACAAGGGCCCCAGTCAAGCTTTTCGTGCCTGTGTCCTCCCAACACCCTGGACCTTGCTCCTCTGTAAACCCTGGTCCTATCTCTTGTCTTCGGAGCACAGATCACTCCCTGATATTATGCTATAGCTTTATCTGCTGTTTGTTTAACGTTTATTTATTTTGAGAGAGAGAGAGAGTGAGAGAGCAAGCAGGGGAGGGGCAGAGAGAGAGGGAGACAGAGAATCCCAAGCAGGCTCATGCTCAGCTCAGCGCCTAACGCGGGGCTCGATATCCTGACCATATCATGACCTGAGCCGGAATCAAGAGGTGAACGCGCAACTGACGGAGCCACCCAGGTGCCCCTGTCCATTACTTGTTTCTTCCTCCCAAGCGGGACACAGGTCCATGAGAGCAGAAACATGTCTCTCTTCTCCACAGCTGTGTTCTCTGCACATCAACAAGCCTTGCTATATGCTCCCCGAATGCCTGAGTCAATGTTAAACGTACCTAACTGTGGTTGTTGGTACGTCTGCAGTGCTCAGTCCTGCCTGTGGTCTTTCATTTTTTAACACTTCATCAACGCATAACTGATCTATAAAAGCACGTACACATTTTAGGTATGTAACCTGATAATTTTAGAGATATGTATACACCTATGAAAACATTACCACGATCGAGCCGATGAACATAATGAACATGTCTATCACCCCTCCCCCCTCCCCTCAACCGTACCCACCCCAGACTTCCCCCAGTCCTCCCGGGCTCAGTTTGGACAAGCCTTCCTTCAGACAGCCTCCCCACACGGCAGGAACCTCCTGTCCTGAGGCCTGGCCGCTCTGTCTCATCACTGGCAGCTGGCCTGTCTGTGTCCCTCACGAGACAGACTGGGAGTTCTGCCCTGCAGGGCCCCGGCCCATGACAGGTCCCAGTAAATACGCACGTGATATGCAGGTGGGGAGGGAGATACTGCTGACAGAAGGGGACTCTTGGCTCTTTGGGCGCAAAAGTAAATCACTCAAGTGGACTTGCGGCTGGGGGTACGTTTCATTAGAGGGAGCCCACAGCCCCGCCTTGCACCTAGGTCCCCTTCCGCCCCAGTACAGGCCATCCCTCGCACCGGAGCACAGCAGGCTCTCCAACGGGCCTGGTGGCGGGGCTTCGTGGTGACCAGGGCCCTGGGGTGGCAGGCATGCTACCTATTAGCAAAAAGGCATTTCACAAGACTTTTTATTGGGCCTTCTCCCCCGCCTCTTCCTTTCTTTGGGTTATAGAATATTAACTTAAAAAGCTAAATGCCACAGACACAGTGGAGGACCCATCTCCCACCCCCTCCCAAGCCTCGCAACGAGGGCAGACTAATTTTATTAACTTCAGGGGAACTTCAAAAAGCTTCGGGGCCTTCATGGCAGACTGCAACGACCCCAAAGTTGGTTTAAGTGCTACATAAACAAAAGCCTAGGGCCAGGGAAGCTGAGGGCTCCCGGCACTTCTTGTTTATGTTCTCATCTGGCCGAGTGGGCCAGCGTGCGGGCTGGCGGGCCCTGTAATCCTGCCGGTGTGTGGTGCCGGTCAGTTCACTGACCTACATTACCACAATATTTTTTTAAGCATCCGGGATAAGGTGAGGAGCGAATGGGCTTTTTCTGACCCTCCGAGGAGGGGCCCGAGGGGCTCCCTCTTGCTTGCTGCCTTGTGGTCTCCTTGGGCTGGAGTGGCAGTTTAGAAAGGATTCAAGTTCAAAGGCAGGGCCCTGGTCATTCCTGTTCTCTTGTTTTATGGCTTGGCCAGAAGGCATAATAGCACTGATTAGGTGTAATGTCCCTCCTACTAACTTCTGTGTCTTCAATTCCACTTGTAGGGGTCAGGCAGTGCGGGTGAGGAGGCCGGCCTTCAGCATATTGCCAGGAACCCCTTGTGGTCTCAGAAAAGCTGACAAACCACGCCCCCCCCCCCCCCCCCTTGGTCCACACTATCATTTCCAGCAGCCTGAGTGGATCCTTCCAGGAGCTGGAAGATGGCCCAGTCTGGCACTATGGACACAAGCTGCCAGGACATTGAGAGGAGCTGGCAGCAACCTCCTCCTCCCTCAGACTATCCAGCCCTCTGCACCTCCTCTGTCCCCGACCCCAGCACCCTCAGCAGGTGAGAGCCACAAACTGTCCTTGGCCATGCTCTGGAAGAGACGCCTCCACATCATTAGTTATTCTTCCAAAAAGCCACGTAGGGATTTAGCAAAGTGAAATGACTGGCCCAAAGTCACACATTTCCAGCCTTCCCTGCCGTCACCTCCACGGCATGAGAGCAGAAGAGGTGGACGTTTGGCAGCAGTGAATGGGCCCGGCCAGGCATCCCCATTCTCTGGGCTCCCCCAAGCCATGCCATGATTGCCTGGGCCCAAGCTAGCAAATTCAATCCTGGAGCAGCAGGGTAGCCCCACCCCTACCCATCCCAGCTCCTAAAAACCCCAAGCCACCGGAGAAGCTGACCCCAAGGACAGGGAGTAAAGACAGATGGAGCCTGGCCACTCCAGGCGGGAACTGAGGTGGGGCCTGAGCACCTGTCAAAGGAAGATCTGCCAGCCCAGTGGACTCAGTGCCTTGGGAGGGAGGGCTACGTGGCTGTGAGGTGCTTCTGGTCGTCTCTGGGGCCAACCCGGGGTGGAGGCTGCCAGGTCCAGAATGTACTGAAGGCCAGTGAGGCAAGCTGCTGACCCTCCAGGAACTCTCCAGGCTCCTCATCCATAAAATGAGGCTGAAGGGATGGTAAACTTTCCTCTAGCTTTGGTTATGAGGCCAAGAGGCCAGTTGCCCTTCTGGTGAATTCCAATACAGGCCACATTTAGGAGCACGGGCGCACTGGAGACCAGAAGAGATGAAGAAAGAAGGTTAAGGGGATGGGGACCAGGAGAGGGAAGATGGGAGGAGGAGGTGCTCAGCTAGAAGCAACAGCTAAGAACAGACTCAAATGCTATTGTCCAACATGGCTCTTGACTCTCTGCACAGAAGGGCCAATTCCAGAGGGAAGGCTGAGCTTCTGCTCGTGCAGTGGGCTGGAGCCTGGGCTCTGGAGCCAGCTTGCTTGGGCTCAAAGCCCTGGTCTTGTGGTCTTGGAGCCTCTGGCCCGTGGCCTAACCCCTACGGGCCTTAGCTGCTCATCCACAAAGTGAGGTAAGAGAGCTATGGCAGGTTTACACAGAGTCGGCACTGGCCTGGCCTCTGCCACCCCCGCGCTCCCTGGGCAGGGTGTCTTCCTCCCTCAGGACCCTCCCCACTGCACCATACACAGGAAGGCAGGGGGGGCAGGTATGGGGCCTGTGTTCCCCACCCCACTGGCTGCCACATGCAGATGCGAGCAGACATTGCTGACAGACCACGGCACTCTTCCATGGCCCCCTGCTGGCCACTGAGCCCCAGGCAGAAGGCTGCATTGGGAGCAGGCCGGGACAAAGCCTGTGTGAGGGTCTTGGCCCAACAGCAGCTTGACTGCACTGGCTGCCCCAATTGGAAGAGGGGTGGTAGGGGAAGGCAGGAGCTGGCCGAAGTGCATCTCTGTGTCCCCAGAATGTAAGCTCTCCAGATATTACTGGGGGTAGACGTGGTAAGAGGGGACTCACAAATGTCTGCTGTAAGAAATCTCATGAAAAGTCTCGTTAGAGAGAGGGACGATAGCCTTTCCTGCTGGAGGCAGTGAGGCCGATATCTCTGGGGAGCTTCCGGAAGACCAGGGGTCATCATTTGTCCTGGGTGTTAAAGGGCAGGGGGGCTAGAGAACATGCCTTTTCTCGGCCCTGTCTGTCTTTGAAATATGTGTGTGTGCCCAGTGGCTGGCTCGTCTCCAAATTATAGACTCTTCCAGCTAAAGGAGAAAGACCTCAGAGATTAGACACCCGCACATCCAGCAGGGAAAAATCTTCAGAGGACAGTTGGAGGCTTTTCATTTTGAAATCAATCATCGTGACGTCAAACCAAAGGCAATGCATGTGGGACTTACTCCTTGGGAACAATGCTGAACCTGGGTCAGCACGGTTACAACACTAGCCCGAAGTGGGGACTTTCACTGTTTGCATGAATACTTCGCTTTGTTTATTAGCCGTCAGTCATCAGAGGGTAACTTCCCAAAGAGCACTCACTGGTTGCGTATGGAAGCCCAGGCCCTTGCTTACATGCCAGGCAAGTCCCCACTGTCCCCAGCCCCTGTGCGGGAACCTGGCTGCCAGTGCACATAATTATGTCATTACATGTGTGTGTCTCTCGGGGCCCAGTTCCCAGGATGAGGCTTGGGAACTGCCCAAGTTCCGAAGCGACTATTCTAATTCAAATTGGAGAAGTGGCACCAAGAAAAGAAGGGCAGCCTGCCGTGCAGTGGGGACCCGAGTCGCTCGCTCCATTGGCTGTGAGGAGGGCTGAGGCAAGAGAAGGGGTTGGGAAGGTTTGAGTCCGGACTGCTTCTTTCAGCTCTGTGCCCACGACCTGGGGCAAGGGACTTCCCTGACCCTTAGTTTCTTCCTCTGAAAGGGCTGTTTTGGGGATTAGGGGTGTTGGTGTTGGCAAGGACAACTAAGACATATCCAGAGACCACAGATGGAGAATTATCTAACCGGGGGCTGCTCTCGGGACTCTGGTTCTCTCCCTCTTACCCTCCACCTCACAATGAGGTCCTCGCCGAGGACAAGAGCCAGGGAAGGGATCTGCAAGGGATGAACTCAGAAGTTGCCTGGATCCCCGATGCAGCCCTCACACGGGGTGGTAATTCTCCCAGGGCACTTGACAGCCACCAGGATCGACAACTTCCCCAAGCGTCCCTGAGATGACGATGCTATTCTGGTACACCCATCCTTACTTGGCGTAAGAAACATCTCGCCCAAAAGATGCCTTTTCTTCCTCCCCAGTACAGGGCCATGGCCTGGTATGGTGGGGAGATAGGGGCCCTGGAGTGGCCCCCAGGGTAGGGCCACTCCTCCACCCGCCACGGTGGGACCCTGGGCAGACCACATCACTCCTCTGAGCCTTAAGTGTCCTCCCCTTTGAAAACAGGGTGAACCTATCTGCCTCCAAAGTTGTTGTGAGAAGAGGCAAGATTTCTGACTGAAAGATTGTGTGAGCGACAACCAACCTCACTGCAGTCCCCTGGTGCAAACCCAGGAAAGGAAAGCAGCCTTCAATTCATCTCCTTTTGTCAAGTGATTTGCAGAGGCCCAGTGAGGAGGCCCAGGGCAGGCGCCCCCAGGGCTTCCACCCAAGGAGGAATCTGCCCACCTCTGCCCCACCTCTTGGGCCAGCGGGGCTGGCTTCCTCAGAACTAGGGCCTGCCCACCACTGGGCAGAGCACTTGCTCATCTGTAGAAGCCCTGCCACCCACTTCCCTGTACCCCCACTGAGCCTCCCTCTCTGTTTCTGTCCTCCATCACCCAGGCACTGATGCAGGTAAAGCTGTCTGTCCACAGCTCATAGGGAGGTACAAAGGCACCACTCCTAAAGGCAGCCGTATTTTCATGGAGGAAAAAGGAGACACACATTTTAGTGAGCACTTGCTTCGTGCCAGGCCCCCCCTTGGCCCTTAGCACACGTGACCTCATCAACTCCACCACAGCTTCCTCACCTAAGAGACAGGTTCCGGGGTGGGGTGGGGAGAGAATGTCCTGTCTATGGCCAAGCTGAGCCAGGCCAGTGCCAGCTCTTTCCACTGTGTCGAGCTGCCTTGACCCTGTGTCTATATTCAAGCAAAAAAGCAATCTTCAATCTGAGGAGGCTCACAGGCACCTCAACAGCCCAGCAAGATTCTCTACTATCAGATGCTGCCGTTTGGAAGGGAGGAGAGAGGCCAAGGGCTTGGGCCAGGGCCAAGGCCAGAACAACTAGGGCTGATCTTCACTATCTGATCTTCTCCCTGAGGAAAGAGCCCTCCTGACCTCTGGTTCAGGGGGAACCTCTGTTCTCTTGAGTGGCCTGGGAGCCAATACAGTCTTCAGCCTGCTGGACAGGGGCCTAGGGGAGCAAGGGTTAGCAGAGTGGGCCAAGGGACCAGGTGGATCACAGCACCGCTTCCTCCGAGGGCGGGTCAAGAAGGACTGCAGGGAGCCTGGGCTGGCCGGCACCCCAGCCAGCACACTCTCCAGTGCCCTGGGCACATTGAACAAGCCATCAGCAGTACCGTGGGGTGAGCCAAGAGCCAGGAGGCAGCAGCAATTTAGACTTCAAAGCCAGCCAGTGCCCCTGGTGGCATCTGTGTGTTTACACTTGGTTGGGCTGATGCCGCAGGCTCCTTGGCCCAGCCCTAAGGCCTTCCCCATCCAGCGCCAGGGTGCCAGAGCCAGGGTAGTCGGCATGCATGGCCTGATCCCACCACAGAAAAGGTGCGGGTGTCAGCATCTCGCCACCACCCGAGTTGGGAACCCAGGCATCTGTGCCTGAGGAAAGTCCAAATAGCAACAAGGAGAGCCACTGCTTAACGATGGCCTAGTGTGCCATGAACAGCACTCGGCATTTTATATGTACTCGTCTCCCCGCCTTCCACCAGCCCATGGAGTAGGGAGGATAACCCCTATTTTTCCAGGAAGGGTGCTGAGGGGAAGAGACTCCCCCAAAGTTTCACACCCACTCAGGGCCGTTCAGCATCCCCTGGGGCCTTGGCTGGAGCCCGAGGTCCCTGGGCCCTCAAGGCCTCAGCCCGCAGACATTGCCATACTTGGTTCTCCTCCCTCCTCTCCTCTAGTCCTGGTCTCAAGGAGGCACCCTCTCGGTCCTGTGTGGCTGCTTCCCCGACCTGCCACGTCCTGGGATCCCAGCCGGGGTAGCTAAGGTGTAAGGTGGGCCCAAAGAGATTTCTGAGTAGGCAGTGGCAGGACCACCTTAGTTTCTCAGAGAGTGATGTGGGCGGAGGTGCACAGGCTTCTAGGGCAGAGAGGGAGGAGAGGAGGGCCCCTGGGGTGCGGCAGCAGTCGGAGGTGTGAAGTGGACCATGGCAGGGCAGGCCAAGTGCACAGCACTCCGCGTCCTCGGCACTGAGCCCTCGGTGGCCCCACCTTTTCCCATGCAATTGTTACAAATGAGGAAACAGGGCCCCAGAGAGTAAGTGGCTTCCGTCAGGCCAGACTACTCGACTCAACCTGGGGTGCCCAGGATCTGGGAATGCAGGCTAGGTGACAGGAGACAAGGTTGGGGACCTCATGTGGACACCTGTCTGTAGGCTGCCCTGGCTGGCCCCACTCAAAGGATTTCTCCAGCACAATCTGAATGAAGCCTCAGCCTCCCCCAGGCCCCAACCTGCTGGTGGCTTTGGTGGTTGGTCCACATACACCTTGGAGCTGCCTTCTGTCCTCCAGCTGCCAGGCACCCTGGGCCAGAGGGCCCTGTTTCCGTGCCTCTGTAGAAACAGTGCCTGGCTCTGGGACCTCCACCTCCCAGTCTGACCGGTCCCAAGGCACAGCTCAAAGGTCATTAACTCTTTGTACTTTTCCCGTACAAGACCACCTCCTCCCACCTTAGCAGAGTCCTTGCCCCTCTCCTGCTTCCTGCGGCCCTCTGTAGGCCCTCTGACCAGGCACATGTCTCCTCCATACAAAGGCCATGTTGCCTGTGACACTCAGCCTGGCTCACTAAGAGAGGAGCAGCTGGTTTAAATCCACACATGGCTGGGATACAGGGACCTCTGGAGCATGGCCCAGGAGCTCCATCCCAGCTTAGAAACACCACCCTTTACTTTCACCAGATCTTTGCACACCTGCAAAGAAAGATTCTTTACCTAACCATTTTCTTTAAATACCGACGCTTAAAAGAGAAACTTCACATGGTACCCTAGAGAGAAAATGAGAGTCGCCATAAATAGGAACCTGATGGTAAAGTAAATACAATTTAAAAAATGAATTGGATCCTAGTCACAGACTGTTGATACTGGAAGGATCTATCTTGGCCCTGTTTTCTGCTTGTTCAAAAAGCAGATCAGCATGTAAGAGATGAGTGTTAAAGTCACCTTCAAAGGAATCTAGGACTTTCTTTGCGATGTAATCAAGGGACCAAAAAAAACCCAAAACAAAACAAAAAACAAACAAACACACACACACACACACACACACACACACACACACACACACCCAAAAACCAAAAACCAAAAAAACCTGAAAAAGAACAAAGTGATTACTAAGGGATTCTACATTGTAGAACAGTATGGGAAACAGCCTTAACCAAATGAACAGCAACCTACTGCTTGCCAATTTCCAAGCAGCAAATGTATGAAAGAATAAACAAATGAGCACACACACACAACATATATCTATGTATCTATATCCATTCTTCATTTCTACTTTTAATGGTTCATGATTTCTACTTTTGAAAATCTACCGTTTTCTCTGTGGCCACAGGTACAACCGTTTTCTCTGTGGCCACAGGTACAACTAGAATCTAAGGCCCACAAGCACAGGGATTTGGCTCTTATTTACCGTTATACCCCCAGCCCTGAAAACAGCACAGGGTAAGTGTTCCACAAATATTTTTTGAATGACTGTTGCTGAATGCCCAGTTTTGTAAATGTTCCACAGAAAAAAGGAGAAAGGGTATTTTCTCTGTCTGAGAGATATAAGGGTTTTTATCTATTTAGAAATCAAGTGTAGGAATTGTGTTACACCTCTGTGTCCTTCTTTACCTGTTGTTTAGTGGGCCTGTCCAATTCTGGAACCCGCATTCTAATGTGCCCCACTATAATTATCACTCCTTTTTTTTTTTTTTTAACCAAGTTCTCCTTGAATTTCTAACAGATTTTGTTTTTATATGTTTGGCAGGTGCAAGTTTGTAACCATGCCTTTATCATTACATGGTATCTCTCTTTATCTTGGTAAGTATTTTTGTCTTAAATTCTAGCTTGTCTGAAATTAGCATTACCACTCATACTTTCTTTTTGTTCACAGTCTCCTGACATTTCTCTATCCGTCCTTTTATTCCTAACCTTTGTTTACCATTGCATGTTTCCTATAAATAGCATATTACTGGGTTTTGTGTTTTAATCCAATCTATCATACTCTGTACTACAGAGGAGAATTTGGCCATTCACATTTAGTGTAATGACTAACACTCTTATTCCTCCTGTTTTTGTCATTATTTATGAACAATGTTTTTGTTTCCTTCATTTTTGTTGGTTTAATCAAATTCATTTCAGATTTTCCTTTGTGTGTGTGGAAGTGCTACACTTTCCTGGTCCATTCATAGCTTCTTCCCCTTTCTCTGTGCTTATAATCTTACACATATTTCTATACTTTTACCTGAAAACAGGACACTAAGCATCTCCCTCACCACCATATACTCTAATTCCTTTCCCCAAGCCCTCCCCTGAGAAAGGCTAGGCCTTTAGAACACCTTCACTTCCCTTCCTCTCCCCTTCAGGTGAGACCTCTGGAGTGTTTCTAGTAACCTGAACTCCCTTCCTAGGACCTAATTCCTGAGGAATGCAGAGAGAGTAGAGTACTTGTGGTTGTAGATGGTGATTAGATTTTCCTTGCAGGATGCTCAATCTGTTTCAAGAGTCATATTTACCATTTAGACCAAGTGTGAACAGATAGCTAGAGGCCCAAATTCTGCCCAGTATCTGTTTTTGTACGGTCTTCAAGCTAAGAATGTTTTTTCTGTTTTCTAATGGATTGAAAAACATCAAAAGAAGAACATTTCATGACATATGAAAACTATAAGAAGTAAATTTCAGTGTCCCTAAATAAACTTTTACTGGCCTCTCACCACACCTACTTGTTCCTACCTTGGTCCCGCTGCTTTTGTGCCACAGTGGCAGAGTTGAGCAGTTGTGACAGAAACCTAGGAGCTGCTGGGTGCAGGAACTCTGGGATGGCTCCACAGCGTCTCACCTGGCTACATGTTTTATTTATTCATTTTTATTAACCAGTGCATAGGTGCCATGTCAAAACAGGACAAGTGGACTTCAAATGTCACACTTTCAACAATGCTCAGTGAGGTGTGGATTATTATTTTCTCAAATCACATGGCAAAGCTCTGTGTTTGTTACTGGCTGTGTTAATAAAATACAGCATACACTGACATCAGAATATTCCCAGCTCACAGAAAAAGAAAATGAGATGATTTTAAGCAGTACATCTCATCACGGCAGAATTTCTTCACGAAACAGCAACAGAGAGAGAGAGAGAGACAGAGACAGAGAGACAGAGAGAGAGAGAGAGGATATAAAGCTATAATCAAAGTAAGTTTCCAAGTGGCTCATTTGTTAGCCAAGCAAAGGAAAGCCATTTACTGGTGGTAAGTTAATTAAATTGTGTTTGATTGCAGCAACTAAAAAAAAGTATCCAGAGAAAACAAGCTTATTGAAGATGATTAGATTTGGGGCAAGACCAGTTGCTTGGTTGTGTCCTACAGGCCACAGACACTCAAAACAACAGCAATGAGTGCGGCCACATCTACAAGGGAGCCTGACCCATCCTTCGATGTGAGCAAGTGAAGCAGAGCACAGAAGGAAGAGAAAACCTGGGGAGGGCAGACGGCTGGCCCCTGTATGGGCCATGCACTGTCCGCAGCATTGTGTATTTACTTCACTCTGTCACTTTCTTTCTAGAACTTACTACTACCTGAAGGCATGTAAGGTACTGTTCCTTGTCAAGTCTCTCCCATGAGAACAAGCACTCTGTCTTGCTGTACCCGCAGTGCGCGGCATACGCAGGAGCTGAGGAAACATCCGAATATATGAATGAAGAGCGTGTTTTAGGCAATGAGCCCAGACTGTATGCCTTAAGTCTGTCCAGGTGGAAAACGTTTATTCAACACACATCTATAGAGGGCTGGGCCTTCCTTGGTTGTAAACGGAGGAGGTCTCAGAGGCCCAAGTCGAGCTCCCAGAAAGCTGATTGGGTTTTGCAGAGTAGACACAATGAGTTTGCCCAGCATCATGGAGCAAGGGTTGGGAATTGGTTCATCACGGTGGTGAAGAATCTGCCCAGGAGACTGGATTTAATCTTTTCAAGATGGCTTGGCTTCCTGGAGATGTCTTTGAACAGAGATATGCCTAGGGACGGGTGATAGCTGTGATGTGTCTAGGAATTCTTCAGAGGCAGGCAAGCACAGCTGGGAAAAGATCAGCACTGGGTACTCCCTGCCCTTGTCAACCACATCCAGCAGCCAGCTTGGTTCTTAGTTTCCTCCCCAAACATGCCACTTCCAGCAGTCCTGGCTGCCTCCTGACAGGGACCGGGGCGGCGGAGGGAGGGAGGTCTCTGTGCTTCAGAGAGGAACAGAAGTCCTGGGGAAAGGATTGGAATATCATTCTGGGACTTTAAGGGCTAAACTAATAACAATAAAACAGCAAACACAGAGTAGGAGCCAAGCACTGATCTCGGAACCTTCATGCACTCCCCCAGCTCACCTACATCTCACCCCATGGTGCAGTGCTGTGAAATTCTCCGGACACAGGGAAGTCTCATGACCAGCCCATGTTTCCACACTAGGAGGTGGTCAGGCTGGGACTGAAGCCCAGGCCTGCGCATCTGACGGGTCTGCTGCAAGGCAAAGGCTGTGGCCAGCCAAGCTATCTGAAAAATCTCTGTACACTCTGAGTCCTGCTCAAAGCAAACAGGGTCGCCTCTTGGAATAAACCAGGCCTGCTGGTTAGCTACACGAGGAAATCTTCCTCCTTCCCCTGAGCTGGACTCAACTCTCGCATATGAAGCCACACGCTATTGTGGCTCTTTCAAAATGACCCTGAGAGGAAAACTGCTTGCTCCACAAATGAGTGAGGATGGTAAAAGAAAATGGCTGCACAAGGCATACTGTGGTTACGTGGCATAGCCAGGGTTTGAGCACAGTCCGTGTGACTCCCAAGGTCAATGCCTTACCAACCTTACAAGGAAGGAAAGTCTCCCACCAAGGAGGCTCCAGTTTCTTAAGAGCACCCAAGCCTCTCAACTCACTGGACAAGAATCGACCTGACATGCTGGAAAGGTAAGGACGTGGAGGCCGGTAAGGGCTGGGATCCAATCCTGACTTTACCATCCTGTGACCTTGGGCAGGTCACTTCACCTCTCTTGAGCTAGCTTCTAGTGCGACTGCCTTTGTAGAGGCACCCTGGTGGCCTGAATTCAGAGTAGGAAGAAAATGTTTTTTCGAGTAACTTTTTGTTTTGTTTGAATTATGTTTCATCGTGCGCACATATTACTTTTCTCAATTAGTTACATATAATTTTAGGAGGAAGAAAGTGACCTATTTAATACTTTTTTGAAAAAGTACATATAGGAAAAGTAATAACTTCCTCCTTGGATTTTTATAAGGATTTAAAATAATGTATGCAGCTAGTAATGGCACACAATAGGTGCTGCATAAATAGAGAAGGGATAATGTGGAGGGAAGCAGGGGGCGGGTGTATTCCTGCGCCCAGAAGGGAACCTGTGGCACAGAGGTCCCCAGCATCAGGACAGGTGTCCCCTCAGCCAGAGCCTTAAGGGGCTGGTAGGGGGAACCTGGGTGCCTGTTCCCTTACTTCCTTGCAGGAGCCTGGTCTCAGGACCCCTCCACACACATCTACAGCCCCACCTGAAGCCAGCCCTGGTTGGAGGGAGCCTTTCCACTTAGGGTATCTTTGTGGGATCTGCTGACTGCAAGTCTAGGGCTCTTGTGCCTTCACTTCTGGCCTCCATGGATTGAGCAGGAAAGGGTTGGTGGCCCCAGGGATGCCCCAGGTTGGTGGCAGGGCCTGGGTCAACTTGCCTCCTGGGTCCTCCCCACTGCCCTTAGGAGGCAAGAGTCATTTGATAATATGTCCAAGCCCACACGCCTCATTCTCAAAGGAAGAAACGGCTCCTCCCCCACCAATGGGCCTCTGTGGGCAATTAGACCTGTGAGCTCGCCAAGTGGGGCATTACTCCATGGCAGATACTTCCCCAGAGAATAATTACACTTCATAATACTGCTAATAAACAAAGCTGGACAAACGAGCAACGTGCACTTTATCACCTTTGTCTTCAATCAGCATCGCAGGGCTGGCCCAGGGCTGATAGAGCCCTTGAGTGGCCCCACGGTTGGTCCTTGACCCCTCCTGGTGGCCCTGGAGTTCAAGCTGCCACTGTACAGATGAGGAAACCAACATCCACAGAGGGACAGGCCCTGTCCAGAGAACAGCAGAGGGGGATGCAACACGGCTCCAGCTCCCAGACCCACACAGGGCAGCAACGCAGGGTGACCACACCTGCCTGGCAGAGTGGGCAAGGCTGGCCTTGAAGTGGGAGCCCTGAGTTAACAAAGCTGAGGATCCCGAGTTTCAGACTGATATGAGCAGGTAAGTAAGAAGCTTCTACTGATTCCCTCATCAGAGGGCAGGTCTCGATACAGGCAGGAGAAGAAGGGGCTGAGGTCAGAGGGCAGGTCTAGATACAGGGCCTGACCACCAGGAAGAAACCCAAGACAGGGAGGAGGGGAGTGGGGGTTTCCACTGTGACAGAGAGTGCCAGAGGAGAAAGAGATCTGGAAGATCTGGGGATCCGAAAGAAGGGAAAGAGACAGGTGGCAATGGAACCCCAACACTGTCCGGTGCCCAAGGCCCTGACACTTTCTCCTGAGTGCCGGCTTGGTAAGGATCAGACACCATGCTGGAGCCTAAGCTGACGCGGGCAGGGCTGCACCAGGAGGGGTGACCCTCATCTTGCTAAGAAATAGAACTGCAGGCCTGCTGAGAGCCTCAGAGGGTAGACCCCACTGGAGCCTAAGTCCCCAACACTGGGGTCTTATCACCACCACGCTCACCTGGCTCAGAGACAAGTCCCAGGACCACCCACAGCCACCCCTGCCCCACAGGGGCGCACATCCAGGGAGCAAGGTTTAGACATTCTTCACCCATGTCTTCAAGGCCCAGGAGTCAGGGATTCCCAGTGAGACCTACAGGGACAGACAAAGTGGGTGGGCAGGGCCCACCTGACAGGAGGTAATCCGAGGATTTTGAACCCTTTCAGGCTCTAGGCCACCCTCATGAAAGGTCTGGGAACCATACTGGTTCACCCACATCTAAAGACCTGCCTCCAGTGACGGTGACAGGGACCCCAGGAAGCCAGCAGCCCGGGGCCTCCTGCCTTGTCACCTTCCTGTACCTTTCCACCTCTTGCCCTCTGGCACCCCCCCTCCCCAACCCCACAGGCTGAGGACATGCTTGGCCAGGCCTGCCCTGCACTGACCAGCCGTGCTCTCTCCTTTGATACGATTGGCTTGGGGCAGACCCAGCAGCCACTCTGCCTGATGGAGGCTCAGCCCCCACTGAGCCCACGAGAGCCAGGGCCTGGTCATCAGGCTGTCAGGGGCAGGGCCCAGCACCCTATCTGAAGTTCAGGGAGGCCACTGATACACTGGCTTCTGGTCCAGCTGAAGTGCTGCTGTCCGGACCCGGACTGAGTGAGGGCCAGGGCTGCCCTGCCCTCCTCTGCCAAAGCAGAGGGTAGGGGTGGCTGGTTGGGGGCAGGTGAGGTGGAGCTTGCCGACCTGAGTTCAGGCCCCGGCTCTATGACCACGGGCAGAGAGAACCCAGGCCACTTGACCACACGGGGCCTCAGCTTCCTTGTTCAAAAACCTCAGAAGTTGGGACCAGAAGGCTGCTAAGGTCTTCCTGCTTCTCATTACGGACCCCAACCATGCCCATCCTGGCCATCTGAGCCTGACAAGGAAGGGTGATGGGCAGACGGACTACTTACCCGCTCCACGAGGCCATGCTTGTGCTTGAGCTTATATACTTTCAGCCTGGGCAAGAAACTCTCGGCATAGTCCTTGTCCTCCAGCCCGTGGAGCAAGATGCCGTGGAAAGCCAGCCGGCACGTGTTGGCATGAATGTCTGCATCTAGCCTTGAGCCGATCACCAGGCACAGCCGAGGACAGGTGACAGGCTTCTCAAACTCCACGAGGGCCCACTGCTGCCGAGGACAGTGGCCTCCCGTGGTCTGGCCCGTCTTCTTGTCAGCCTCGCCACTGTCTGTCACCTCTGGTGCCAAATCCTTGCTTAGGTACTGCTCCTGGAAGAGGTATTCTCGAGAGAAGTCGAAGGAGTCTAGCACAGGCTCATGGTCAAAGCTATCAGGGGCAGGGCTGAAGAACATCAAGCGGCCCATCACCGTCTCATGGCCCACTGTGATGTGGAACTTGGCCTTGGTCTGCAGGGGCCCCCGGAAGTACGGGATCTTCTCCACAGAGATGAGGGCTGCATGGACAGTGTGCAGGGACTCAGGGGCACACACCAGGCCACGCTCCAGCAGCTTGGGGTCAAACTGGGTGACACAGATGCCCAGTCGGTCTCCCTGCATAGCTGATGAGACGGGCATGTGAAACATCTGCATGGACTTCACCTTCTTCACCACCTGGTGTAGCAAAAGAGAAAGCTCATGAAACAAAGAGCCTTGAGGCAAGAGGGAGGGGCTCCAGCTGGAGAAGTCCCTGTCCCAGAGCTGCCAACACTCACCTGGCACCTGGCACCTGGCATGCCAGCCTAGGGAAGCACTGGGGCGGTCAGATTCCCCTTGGCCACAGCAAGCTCCACCCTGCAAACATGGGGCCCGGGTCCACACAGCACACTAGTCCAGCATGTGGGGGGTAGGCACAGCAGCCAAGTCCTGTGCTACTGTAGCTCCCTCCGTCGTTTGAGTCCCCGCTCTGCCCCAGGCTCCATTCCAGCACTTTCTTGCCTTGAGCCCTCTGTACAGGCTCACCACCGCATGCAGAACGCCCCCCCCTCCCCCCAGGTCCTCAGCCTGCTAAGCCATGACCACCTATCCTTGAAAACCTGGGCCAAACACCACTGCTCTGGAAAGTCTGCCCTGACCCCCAGCGGGCAGGATCTGTCCCTCTCCGGTGCTACCCCAGCCCCTCTGAGTCATACACAGACTTCTCTGCAGTCAGGGCCCACTCTGCGCCAGCCTGCCTGCTAGCCTGTGGGCTTCTCCAGGGCAGGCCACTCCTCACTCCCTGGACACACAGTCCCTGGGGGACCGCAGTGTACCAGAGACCATTCTAGGGGTATGAATAGAGTGAGAAACAACAACCAAACTATAAACACATCAAATGAACTAAGTCTATATTGACAGAATTAACATACAAATCTTATGTGTAAATATAACAATAATTACATATGTATATAACATAATTACATATGTACATACATAGCATATGGCATATAATATAGTACATGTAGTATACCATATTAAATATATATGGTATATATAATACTATACTATACATATTACACATAGTACGCCACATTACGTATAATATGTGTTCATATATAACATCTAGAGAAGGCCCAGGGTTGGGGAAAGGTCTGGCTTTTCGGAGCGGTGGTCAGGGAAGACTTCTGTACAGGTGATGTCTGAGCTATCACCTGATTATAAGAAATTGTGTGAAGGTCCAGGAAAAGATAGTTCTGCACAGAGGAGCTGATGAATGTACAGGCTGGGACAGGGGTTCCGTGAGTCTGAGAAATAAACAAAGAGGCAGGAGGGCTGTAGCAGGGAGGGCAGGGAGGACAGGGAGGGGAGGCCGGGCAGGCCGGAAGTCACCGAGGAGTTTAGGCAAAGGAGTAACCTGATCTTATCTCTGTTTGGAAACCATCACACTAACTACTACACTGGGCAGATCTCTGCACCCACAGTTTGTAAATCAGGAACAGACATAGGAGAGGCTCTAATAAACGTTCATGAAATCAATGGACATTCCTACTAAGAGCCACTGTCAGAGAGGAGATGAAATCACATTCAGGGATTTCTGCTTAGTGCAGCAAAAAGATGGGTAATAGATTTCAGAAAACCTGCCATCAAAACTTGTTAAATTAAAGACACTGGCCTTTAGGTCTCAAGCATCCCCATCTACAAAGCCTGGGTATGTGGAACACTCTCTTTTTCCCTGGATAAAGGGAGAATGCTGAGCTGATACCGGGCGCAGGAGGCCAGGCCCTTTCCTGGAGAGCCATAATACTCAAGTGTTTGTTTAAAGATCATTAACTACCTAACCACGAGGTCAGGGAGCAGAGAAAGTGAGAAGTGCGGTGTCAAAAGCCACAGCCAAGATCAATCAAAGAGAAACATAAAACACCTCTAAAATGGTCTACAAGGGCGACGGGAAACTAAGATTTTCAGGAATGCATCTCAGAGTAACTGGAGAATATTATCTTACACTAAGCGTCTGCCCAGAGAGCCAGGCCCCGAATCGCAACTCTTCCCCTGAGGCCCGTGGCCGCCTGGTGAGCTGTCCTTTGGCCCCCACCCCACCCCACTCCCTTCTCCAGGCCGCCTTTCTCAAACACATGTTGGATGATGCAATTCTTTGGCACCAACCTCTATACGGGCTCCCCTGCTCTGCACCACTGCTTTCAAACCTCTTGGGCGTAGCTGTGGTGAGCAGGACGATCCTTTGGTCAACTGAAATTCTACGGGAGGATCGGCCCCCTGGCTGCCGCCCCCCATCAGGTGAGCTGCTCAGGGTGGATAGGGGCTCCTGCACCTCCTGACGCCCCCTGTGCTGCCCCACCAAGGACTTCGGCTTGCCTGGCTTTCCCGCATGGCCTTCCCTGGAGCCTCCTGCAACGCGGCCTGCCTCGGCAGCTCTCTTCCTGCCCCATATTCTTCCAGCACCTCAAGCCCCAACCAGGGCAAGCTTGAGGAATTCCCTACATACAGAACCCCATTCCCTACATACAGAACGCAGGGCCCTGTATGCCTCTGCGTTTTGCCTGTGAGGCTCCTTCTCCCCAGGACTTCCTCCACCTGAAATTCCCATTCATCCCGAAACTCTGGCTCTCAGGGTACCTCCTGGCATGGCATCCCTGCCTGCTCCAGACTGAACTGGCTATTCTCCCTGGGTTGCTCTGAACCAGATGCACTGAGCTGTCATTGCTGCCTCATGGCTCTGCCAGTCTGTGACTCTGTGTATCTACTGACTTAAATGACAATATAGTAAATACCTGTGGCCCCATTGTGCACTCTGAGAACTACAACATTACCAGAAAGTTCCATCTCCTTCTGTGCTCCTCCCCCACCTAGCTCTCCTGCCTTGCCCACCAGCTGGAGGCAACCATTCTCTTGAATTTGGTGTGTGGCATTCCTTTCTTTATATATATATGTGTGTGTACATGATTGAGCAGAGACTCACTACATATGTAGTACATATGCCTAATCAATACTTTGCTTTGTTTTCTGAGTTTTTGAACTTCGGAGTTTGTGTCCGTGCTGCCTACACCTGCAGTTCATTTGTTGATGATGCCGTCTGGCACAAGGCACGCACCGACCCCCATTCACTCTCCTATTGGTGCGCACATGGGTCGTTTCCAGGTTTTCGCGGGAAGAGGATGCAGTGAATGCCCTCTCACACAGGAATCCTGCCTGGTGCACAGTGCTAGGAGGGGTTCTGGAAGACACGGGCCCTGGACCAGCACTGCTGGGTCAGGGGCGACTGCTCGTGTCTCCTAGATAAATAAAGTATCAATGTACACTTCCACCACAGGCTGGAGACTCTCGATGGATATAGGTTTTCTCCAACATCTGGCACAGCCAGATTTCTTCATTTTTGCCTGTCACATTTTTTTTGCCTTTTAAATCCTGAAGCCAGGGGCCATGTTCCTACTGCTGCATCCTCAGTGCCTAGCACAGAGGGTGGCTGAAAATGTTGCTTATGGCAGACCCAGTTACACACCCAGCCCATTGGAAGAGAATGGCTGCATCTGATTCTGGAAGAGAAATGCCCCCGTGGCAAAAACACACCTGGCAAAGCACGGAGCTGAGACTCCAGACTGGCCGGGGCTTGAGCGGGATCCTTGGGTTTATGACACTTCCTGTGACAGAGGGCTCAGGGCCTTGTGCCACCCTGCCAGCCCCCACCCCCACCATCAAGCCCATCTGTAAGCAGGCTTTGTCACAGGCATGTTCTCTTTTCAACGGGGCTTGTGTTCTTAGGACCAAAATGATAAAGAATGCCTTAAGAGGGCACCGGGAATAGCAGAAAGACAAATAACTGTGCAAATAAAGATTTCAAGGGCCCAGACAGGAAACTGTGAAACCGATAAAGCTGGGGACAGGGTGGCATGGCACTACCGTGGGCTCTCCTGGGTGCACGCAGACAGCATCGCCCACACGGACCTATCGCCAAGCCCACGTTTACAGGGTATCCTTTAAGAACGTAAGATCCCATCTAGGACATCAAAAAACACGGGAAAGTAGTTTTGCCAACTCAAGAAGGGGGAAAAAACGGCCTTTCATTTTCTAGCCAACTCTGAGGGATTCCATCCATCCATTCAACAACTCACTCATATTTACTAATATCCAAGGGGAGTGGTGGCACACTGTGTGTGCATTCACTCAACACGTATTTATCAAGTTTCTCTCATGTAGCAGGCCCAGGCCCTGGAATGATACGGGGTGAGCAGAATGCACTCTGGAGTCTACCGTTGGGGGCGGGGGAGACGTTAATAAAATCATCAATTAATAAATTCAGAATTACAAAACCATGGAGAGGTGTTATGAGAGAGAATAGCTGGGGGATGTAATCCTTCCTGGGTCATCAGGGAGGGCTTCCCTGAGGAGGTGGTACTAAAGTTGAGACCGGAGGGAAGAGAAGAAACCACCCATAGGGGATCCAGGCAGAGGGAGCAGCAGAGCAGGCCTGAGGCCCTGAGGGGGGAAAGAACATGGCCTGGTTGAGGGACTGAAAGGCGGCGGGCTGGCTGGCTGGCAGGGAACCGGCCAGGGGCAGCAGCATCGGGATGGAGACACAGGCCAGCCACCTTCACCATGGGAAGGACAACAGAAGCCCCTGGTGGCAGTGGTGACCTGGAGTTGAGCATAAGAATAACACCTGCTATGCATACTTTGAAAAGGTCACTTTGGCTACACGGTGTGGAGAAGCCAGAAAGGACACAGGGAAACCAGCAAGGAAGCTACCCCAAGAGTTCTTTATGCAGTACATTGTGGGGATGTGCTGATAGACCAGACATGGGGACGATGGAGACACGCTCAGATGGACACTGAGGCTCCGGCTGGAGGAACAGCCCAACGGTGAGGTGGGGAGGGGCAGCTAAGTGACCTGTGCCCAGGAGAGGCCTGAAAGGCAGCTGAGGAAAGGCAGCAGGCCTTGGGTGAGCACAGAGGTCAGAGCTCCAGGAGACGTGGAGGCTGCAGGTGGAGGTCGGGGACTAGGAGAAGACGGCTCACACACTAACTGCCTCTGGCCTTTTTCCACCTAGACGTCTGGTCGTCTCAGAAACGGCAGCTCTGCGCTTCTGGCTGCTCATGTGAAAACGGTGGGTTCCCCCTTGACTCCCCTTGTTCTCTCATACCCATACCCAGCCATCGGGGGCTCTAGCAGGCCTCACCTTCCAAACAGGGCCGGCACCTGAGCCCCTCCCTCTGTAACCACTGCCTGTCCTGGTCTCAGGCCTACCTGGCTTTGGCTATTGCCCCTTTCCCTGCAGCCTGTTCTCCATAAAGCAGCTTAAATATAAGATATGACTCTCCAGTTTCACCTCTGAGCTCTCTAGTGGCTTCCCATCTTGCTCTGTAAAACTAATGTCTTCGCTAGGACCCCAAGGCCATATAGTCAGCTCCTGTCATTTCTCTGACTTTATTAGCTAGGTTTCCACCCTCAGCCCCCATTCAAGCCACTTTAGTCACATGAGCCTTCCTACTTCTTGCTCCCGGAACACACCAAGTGTGCTCCTACCTCAGGGCCTTTGCACTTGCCAGTGCCTTTGACTGGGATGTTCTTCCCCATACACATTATTTCTCTTTTCCTTTTTTCCTTCCTATCTGCTCAGATGTTTCTTTAAAAAAAATTTTTTTTAACATTTATTCATTTTTGAGAGAGACAGCAAGCAGGGGAGGGGCAGAGAGAGAGAGGGAGGCACAGAATCAGAAGCAGGCTCCAGGCTCTGAACTGTCAGCACAGAGCCTGATGTAGGGCTCAAACTTGGAATGCTAAGATCATGACCTGAGCCAAAGTCAGATGCTTAACCAACGGAGCCACCCAGGTGCCCCTCTGTTCAGAAGTTTCTTTATCAGAGTCCATCTTTGGGGCACCTGGGCGGTTCAGTTGGTTAAGTGTCTGACTTCTGCTCAGGTCACAATCTCACACTTTGTGACTTTGAGCCCCACATCGGGCTCGCTGCTGTCAGTGCAGAGCCTGCTTTAGATCCTCTGTCTCCCACTCTCTCTGCCCCTTCCCCACTTGTGCTCTCGGTCTCTCTCAAAGTAAATAAACTTTATCAGAGTCCATCCTTGACTCTGTAATAAGAACTCCTCATTCCTCTCTATCTTCTTTTCTGTGTTTCACTCTTCTTCATAGAACTCACCACTAGCTGACATATATATTTGTTTACTGACTGTCTCTCCCACGCTGGAATGTAACCTTCATGAGGGCGAGGGGTGTGTTTTTATTTTTTTAATTTCTGTTTCTATCTCCAGTGCCCAGCGCAGTGCCTGATGTATGGAGGACCTCAACACATGTTTGTGGACAGAACGAATGGAGCCATGGATGGGCGCGGCATTGTCTCTGCCCTCAGAGAGCCCTGATCTGGGTCTGGGGTGTATACATCCACAAAGGCCCATGGAAGTACACACCCACACTGTGGAGCAGGGCTAGCCCTGAGGCTGGCTAGGAGTTGGAGGTTCCAGACAACCCAGGGGGAGGAGCCTTCCAAGCCTCTCCCAGGGACTCAGGTTTCCCTGGCAGGGCACAGTTAGAATGGCGGCAGAGAAGGCAGGTGGCAGAGTGGGGAGGTCACTCTGCGTGGGACCACCAGGCAGGCCCATCCCCTGAGCTCAGCTCCCAGCAGGGACAGTGGCTGCAGAGTCTCTTCCCCTTGTCCTTCCCCTCTTTCCGGCCCCAAGCACTTCTGGGGAAGGGAGGATGGACCCAGGGAGAAAGGAAGGAATACATCAAGCAAGAAAACAATTTTTAAAACTCAAGTTCATGCTTGCTAAGCAGTTTGGTCCTTTCTGACTAACAAAGAGGCTTTGCCATCAACTGGGTCAAGTTATTCTTCATGAAAACCCTACGAGGCAGGTCAATATTTTTGCATTCAATTTTATGGATGAAGAAACAGAGGTTTTTGATGTCTCCAAGGTCACAAAGCAAATCGGGTGAGACTTGGGACAATGAATGTGGGGACTGCAAGGCAGGCCTGACATCCCACGGCCCGGTCTCTGGACCAGCTGAGCAGAAACTGTGCCTGGGTGGCTGGCGCTAGGGGCAGAGTGGCCCTGCCCTGCCAGGCTGCTCCAGGTCCGGAGGACCAACGATGTGGGTGCCCACGTGGTGGGAACCAGAAAGATGGCTCTAGGGAAGGGGCAGAGGGAAGACTCCACTGTGAGAGGGCCCTGCTCAGGTGTGGAAGGAAGCCGAGGGGAGGCCAGCCTGCCTGGGACTCGGGAGCAGTGGGGGCAGGGACAGGGACGGCCCCTTCCTCCCCCTACTCAGGCCGTTGCGGCTGCCCTGGCCATGGTCAGCAACAGCCTCCTCCTGGCCAAGCACAGAGGACAGCTTCAGACCTGACTTCTCAACACCTTTGCTCCTCCCTCAGCTGCCTCTGTGTCTGTGTCTGGGCAGATACCCCTTCTGGTCTTCTGAGCATCTGAAGTGTAGTTTTCCAGCCTCTGAGGACTCTGTAGGGAACTGTACTCAGAAGGATCTGGTTTCTGTTCTGGAGACTACTAAAAACTTCCAACAGAAGTGACTCAAAGTAGAGATCATAAAGCATTCATCTCTGCTCTCCAGGACACCTTGCACGGAATAGTGGCACCCAACTAACATTGGACTTCATTGCTTCACTGCGTGATCTACATAGAAGTAAAGAAAAGAGACCCTTGACGTTGGTTGGATGTCTACATGTGACGATGCTTTACAGACCTGGGTCCATATCATTCCCAGAGCAACCTTTAGGTGGCTAACAATGACCTCATTTTACAGACAAGGTAACTGAGGTCCCAGGGGTTAAGACATTTATCCTCAGCATCCAGATATGCCCACCATGAAAGCCCAAATTCTTTCACTATATCATGCCATAAAAACCCATCTACTGCACCCCGGAAGTCGAAACGAAATACGATCACTGCAGTGAACTTCCCTGGCAGCATTCCTTCTGTGGGGTAAGAAACGGAGAGGCCCGACACCATCATAATAAACTGCAAAGGAACAGCAGTGTTGAGGGTCCTCCTGGTGTTCTACGGAATCAACAGATGCTTCGAAGAAGTGGACAGTAGCCTGTGCCTAGCAGTCTTTCTGATGTGCAGAGATTCTGTAATAATGGCACTGGCTGTAATGAGATTGGACCGCTATTATCCATTTTTGTTCCACTAATGAGCCTGGAAGCTCCTGGCTGTGCCAAAGGCGAGGGTCGGGGCCTTGCAACTTCATCATTACTTAATAAAATGTAAATCGGAGAGGAAAAGAAACACGCAGGGTTTGACACTAATAAGCTTACAGCAGGATCAGTTACTTCAATTCAAAGAGGTTCAGACCGGAGGGGGAGAAATGAAATAAGCTTTTAAAGACCAGTCTAGGTTTGGCTCCATCAGACCTAACCAGTTTTGTTTAATAAGGTTTCAATTTGGCTGCTCTCATTTCTCCCTCTTCTTCGGGCTAGGCCGGGTATAGATAAGGCATCCCCCCACCCCGCCTAATGCATTAATTGCATCTCACACAAAAAGCCAAACTCGGGACTCTGCACAAGGAGAGAGCAGCGTGGGCCCCTGGGGGCTGCCGGCACCTCCCCTGCCTGGTGCAGATCCTGGCTCCCCTGGCACCACCGCCAGGACTGCGAGAGGAGAACGTCACATGGGTCCTGCGGACTCAGTTCTCACCCGCTTATTTTTCAGAGCAGCGAAAACCACTCAGAAAGGTATGGGGAATCAAATGACATCATGACCACCTGTGTTCCCATCACCTGGAACTGACCACTCAGATCTCATCATTCCATCCCGACATCGAGCTGAAGACCTCTAGTCCCACTTCCCTCCTCGGCTCCGTGTAGCAATTACTTCCATGAATTCTGCATGTGTCCTTCTATTTTATATACTTTGACCCGTGTGTGTATCCCTGAATAGTATATACGTTTATTAGTTCATACAAATGGTGCCATATTATTGCTTGACTCCTACCTGACTCCTTCCTTCTGTATTCTATTTCTGGCATCTGTTCCTCCTGGGAAATACAGATCCGGAGAGAGCTGTGTATTTACCATATACTTATCTCAGCAGAGATACTGCTATCTCTGTACACATCTAGGGGAAAACTCTACCCCGTATCCATGCCTTTATTGACGGACATGGGTTGCTATTCTCGTTGCTATAAATGATGCTGCAGTGACCATTCCTGCACACATGGACTTGTACACATATGCAGAGTTTCTCTAGCGTGGGTATCTGCGTGGAAGACTGGTGTGGGGGACACATTCCAGTTTCACCAGGTCTTACCGACTGCTTTCTGGCAGTGTCCGGTTTCCACCCCCACCAGCAGTGGATACCCTCGCCCGCACTTGGTACTGCAGGCTTTTTAACTGTTGCCAGGCTGATGGATTAGGCCCGGCGTCCCATTGCTGTCCTAATGTGCGTTTCTAGAGCCGGGCTCCTCAGAGTCCCTGCTGCCGCTAGGTCACCCAAGATAAAGTGGTGAAGAGCCTGCCAGGCCCCGGGGGCTGTGTGGGCATGCCCCCGAGCCCACACAGCTCTGGAGGAAGGAGTGATGCACCGGAGGGGCAGGGAGGAGACGAGGTGGAGGAGATCTGCGGAGGCCCCTCCTCGCCGTCCTGGGCTCCCTGCCTTCTGAGCACCAGTGCCAGAAAACGCGGTACTCGCAGCACTTGACACACTTCTCCTCCCACCTGGCTGTGTCTCTGAGGAACGGTGCTGGCCGACCAGAGGTGGGGTCTGTTCTATGCAAAAAAAAATTCCACTGAGGCCTCAACAAAAGACCAATTGTGCCCTGGAGAGAGAGAAGAGGGAGCAAAGGAGAACTTCCTTTCAGAGACCCCTACTAATAAGGAATGCCCCCTATGCAAAGGAAAAGAGGATCTTCAGGAGTCTGGGGACCCACAGGCCCCCAAAGGCCCAATTCGCCTGTCTGCATGTCTGTCTGCTCTGGCTCTCCCCCTCGCCCTGGACGCCCGGGCCAGGCTCCCACGCCCCGCAGTCAGCGCTGCCCAGAGCCTGCATGCCTCATCCCCACCCGTGTACCTCCCCCACCAAGAGCAGCTCAGGTCACCTGCTCGGGCCTCGGAGCACCCTACAATGTTCCTCGCGGCACTCGCGGCACCTTGTCATATCGTCCGCTACATGCCTGCGCACTCTGTTGTTTTCTGTGGGGCTCCCACACCACACGGACAGCTGCCCCCGCATAGGCCAGGTTTATTTTGCTCACCGCCGGTCCCCCACAGGGCGCCTGCCACACAGAGGGCAGCCAGGGAGGAAGGAATGGATTTGGTTTCCTACCACATGGCCCAGCAAAAGGCCCCTGCGCCTCCATGGCGACCTCCTCGCAAACAAACCTTGGTTATGAACCTCCCAGTCGCTGCAACAACGGAGAACCGTAAAAGTGACAAGGGGCCTGCCAGGAAGCTTTATGCTCCTCCTCCCAGCCACCCTCCACGCATTTGTCATCCCATAAAACTTTAAATTGAATTACACCAATGTTAGAGTCTTCTGTTTTCCATACAACTGGGGCTTTAATTGTTTTTAACGACATCCCTGGGCTTTTTGGGGGGTAAGGAATCCTTGGGAGGTAAGCCAAGGGAGCCAGCTCTGTCCTCGGGGCAGGGCCAGAAAAGCTGTCTGCGGAGCAGCGAGCATGACCACACCTGTGCATGTGGGCCTGGGCAGAGCACACAGGCGGGCTTGGGTCTCTAAAGGGTCGGTCCTAAGGCTCCCTTGTCTGACAGCCCTCTGTGAGTGTCCCCTCTCCCCCACGGCCCCTGCTCCTGGGTGGGCACACCAGGCCCTGTGCTCTAGCTCGGAGCTTTGGGCAAGTTCCGTGACATTCCCAAGTTTCAGTTTCTTCACCGATAAAATGGGGGTAATACATCGTAGGCCACAGGGCTTCTGTGAAAGATTTAAGGAGTACCTAGTATCTAGCACCTAGTGTCTAGTGGAGCACTTGGAATATGCCAGGTCTTCCATGAACATGGTGGCCCAGCCCCAACTCACAGTCCAGACCTCAGCCTCTGGCTTCTTCCTCATCCTTCAAGTTCCCATGGCCCATTAGTGGCAAATCCTGGAATTCATCTGCCCCACACCCACAGTTTCTTTCCATTTCTGGGCCTCATTTCCCACTCAGACTCCCCCCAACAGCCTCCTCTTCCCCACGTTTCTGCCTGGCCACCTGCCTAGTACAGAGCACGGGTCATACAATGCCCTCACTCAAGCCTTCCCCGGGCTCCAGGTGTCTTGCTCCCTCTCTGCCTGGCACTCAGCCCAGCCCTCTGCTCCCGCCTGGCCTCCTTCCGTGTCTAGGCCCCAGCTCACTCCGAGCCTCTGCTCCTGCTTAGTTATCCACCTTTCACAGGGGGCATTCTTCGGGGTCTGCTGTCAATGTCATCACCTGCGTTCCCTCAACACACATTCTAGTAGCACCTGCTACCAGGCAGGCTTTCACTCAACACTGGGGACATGGGGAAGCCATGGCTCACTGGGGGCAGCAGACGTGTTAAGTACTATTTAGAACACAGTGTGCTGAGTGCCATGAGAGGGACTCGGGAGGCCTGCAGAGAGGAGGTGACATCTGAGTCGGATTTTGAAGGGCGATGCCTGCAAATGAGATCAGGAGAGAGGGGACGGCATGGGGAGGGGGTTGTGAGGAGAGTGCTAGGAGGTGCTGGCAGGCTTGGGCAGAGTTCTATGGGGTGGGGCTCAGAACGAGATGAAGGTGATGCCGGGGTAGAGCTCTGAGGGCCAGGAGGCCCCTCTTTCCATCTGTGTGTCTTGTCCTGATGGGCAGGGTCTGCCGATACAGAAGGGATTCAGGAAGAGCTTGTGGAACTGAGTTCTAGGAAAAACAAGGCTGGGCTTCTCACTCCCTGATACCTACCAGGGAGAAACCCGTGCACGTGTGCGCAAGATAAGACGGTCACTGAGGCACAGGTAATATCCACAGAGACTGGGCAGAGGCCTGAGAGCCCATCAACGGCACGTGGCAATGGACAATATGAAATGTCCATACTCACACGCACTGGCCAGGCTCCGTATGTAGTGACAAGGTGAGGCCAATACTGGGCCGAAACAGAAAAAGTGCAAGATCCACATGACATGATATGCTTACAAAATGGCATTACGTACTTTTACATAAATATACGTGTACTGCATAGAGAAGGGTTTAAAGGATACACTCAAAAGAATTAACAGGGGGCCTCCTCTACATGGGAGGCCAGGATGAGGTATGATAGAACGGGCCCTTTTTCCCCCTTAACTGAAAAGTTTCACTTTTGTTACATGGAGGCATTCATAAATTGGTTGTATAATTAAAAATTAATTCTTTAAAAATAAAAGACAGACATTCTAGTCAATTAAATTTAATAGAATCAGGTTCCAATCAATTCACTCAATGAAGACTGACAGTCTACTCTGAGCCAGACTCTGTAAGGGTGCTGGGCCAAGAGAAGCAAAAAGGGATGTGGATGGGGTGGGAGGGGCAGCAGGAGGAGGAGACACACTCCCCAGCCTCCCTGCTGAGTCTGTAACCGCAGACTTGAGTCTCCATTTCCCCAGCAACACCCTGAAGCCACCGCCGCGGGACGAGGAGACAGAAGGCCCCCTAACTAAAGTCTGGCCCAACGTACACTCTCCACATGGGGAGACCGAGGGGACTCTGGCGGAGGCCTCTGGCACAGAATGGAAGACTCTTGTCATTGTCCCTAAAACCTGTGGAAACAGCCATGCCACCTGCCAGGATGGGGAGGACAAAAGAGATGGCCCAAGGCTCTGAGTTCCTACAAAATAAAAGGGAAGAGTGGCACAATGTGAGACGCAGCCACTCAGAACAACCCCAGCTCTGTGCAGCATCCAGCCGGAGGACTGGCTAGCAGGAGGGGCAGCCCCGGGCCAGGCAGAGAGCCAGGTGCTCTGAAGATACTACACTGTTTTGTCCTCAACCTGAGGGGACAGACCCACCTTAACTCCACCTAGGTGCACGATAGGAAGCACCTGTTTTTCACGCAGTGGCCTAGAGACAAAGACATGCGCCCGTGACCACAACCCTCACAGCCACAACCCTCACGGCCACTTCAGATCACACTGGTCCAAGCCTTTCTGAAAGGGCTCGTTGCTTCTACGTTTTATGTCTAAGAATCCCACCCCTTAGGAAACTCTCAGAACGGCAAGGATGGGTTACTAAAATATTCACTTCACTCTTCTTTATGTTAACCACAAGACAGTGACAACCTCGCACCCCAGCAATAGACGGACGGCTAAATACACAGCAGATGAGATGTCATGTAAGTAATCAAATACATGAAGCAATTTTATCGGCATGGAAATATACTCTATAATACTGGACAACTAATCAAGGCATAAAAATATTGAAAATACAATCCTAACTATAAATAGCAATGGCCTCTGGGCGATGGGCTTCTTGGTGAGTTTGTTTTCCAATTTCCTTATACTTCATAAAAACTTCTGAAGTGATCACATATAGCTTTGATTTAGGAGGAAAGGCTTTTAAAAACCTAAATTAAAAGAAAAAGGAAGACCATCCCACCGGGCTGCAGCAATGTGTTGTCTTTGCAGAAGGACCATCAGATTCCTTCCCCAGCCAAAAGCCCCTGCCCGGGAAGCCTGTGTCAGGCGGGCATGCTGCCGGCCACTCTGTGTGTTTCCGCCCATCCTCACAGTTATCCCACCACGTAGGTGCTGTCACCACCATGTGTCAGGTGAGGAAACAGAGTCCGTAACCTGCCGAAGGTCCCTCAGCTGGAAAATGGTGAACTGAGGCTGCAAACCCAGCCATAATGCTGGTCCTGGAGTGCGCGCTCGGTGGCCTATACTTCAGGCTACGACTGAGCACAGAGGCCCGGCCCCAAATCTGCAGCGAGGTGGGGAAGCAGTCAAAAATGGCTCGGTGTCATCAGAGAGAAGAATGAGGGCCTTGCCTCTCCTGTCCCTAGGAGTAGTACGGGTGGCAGCAACGGTGGGCGGGCCCAGGCCCACTTGGGGGACCGAAGAATCCCACCTCCAGACAGAGCGCAAGGCTGGTGGGGAACGTCTAGGGCTGGGCCTTGCCTGTAATAAGGGAAACTGCACCTGACTGGCCTTTGTCGCCTTCCATCATGAAGCCACCTTCTAATTACAAAAGAAAAACCGAAGTAAGGCCCTGGGAGACAGAGGCAGCCTCACGTTTGGAAGTCTTGAAACAGTAATAGGAAGGGCACCCTGTGCCGAGGATTTTTTCCTCCTTCTATTTTCTGTACGTTATTCTGTGTTTTCCAAGTTTGTCGTTTTCTGAGTCTTTAGCATTAGACTGAAAAAAAAAAAACTCCAACTTTGAAGGCAAACACCAATATCTCATTTTTAAGCTCAAATACATCACTGGGAATTGATTCCACCAACAACAATGAAGGTCCTACTCTGTGCCAGGCCATCCAAGGCACTGGGCCTACAGCTCTGTACCACTTATGGGCCACCAGGGCAGGAAGCTCACGTTCAGGCAGGGTAGGATGGAATGGGTCAGAAGCTGGATATCAGAAAATAAAAGAGCGGCTTCCCCCCTCTCGACCCCTCCTCTTTGGGTTTTCTTAGGGAAAGCTCTCAGTTCCACAGTGGAGTCTGGAGCCCGCTGACCCAGAGGAAACCTGCGTTTTCCACCGGAGCCCTCAAGGACAACGTCCACTCCTCAGGGGGCCTCTTGCCAAGATGCCAGGGCGCCGAGGTGCCCACAGTTCCCCAAAGACAACGTGATGTGCGTCTGCCCTTTCCCCGTGGCAGAGGAGAATAAATGCCTAAAGTCATCTGCTAGAAGCACAAAATTTCTTGGAAGCCCCAAGTTTTATATGTTAATATAAACATTTTTTGTGTGTTTTATGCCATAATAGATCCATGGTTGTTTTAAATATGAAGTTTGGAATTAACTGCCCTTGTGAAAACTGACCTGCCGGCCGGGGGCACATGGTGGCATTTACCCCGGCCCCCTGGCCCCAAAGCAAGGAAGGCGGAAGGAGGGGTGCACTCAACTGAAGGGAAACAAGCACTCACGGGGCCTGGGGCAGGATGCAGACCAGCCGAGAGAGGCTCTTGCACACCACTGCCCATCTCCCCGGCTCACTCACTGGCTGCCAGCCCAGGAGCGCATTCGGATGGAGTGGGGAACCCACTGCCCTCCAGCACCTAACCTCTGCTGGACTGAGTGCCCGCACGCCACCGAGGGAGGTGCTAGTATCCAGAGGTACGCGTGCCATCCAACCCTGCCTCTCCTGCCGCACCGAAGGAACACCGGCTATCCCAACACTCGCTGACCTACTGAGGGGGGAGCTGGCATCCGACCTGGCAACCGCCCAAGGGATTTTTGAGGGGAATGCTGGTCTCTGTGGCGTGTGCCCTGGGGTTGGCCTCGGAAGGTAGTCCCGTGCCAAGATGCGGCTCCAGTGCGGCAGGAAGCGCTCCAGCTTCAGAGTGAAACGTGCTGGCCAGATCTGCCGCATCCCAGCCAGCCGGGGAGAGAGCCTGGCCTCTTTACCCTCTGAGCCTCAGCCTCCTTGTTTGTGAGGAGGAGAGGACAGCGTCTGCAAGGCTGTGGCAAACCGTTTGGTGGCAAAACGATGTGAGTGAAGCCCAAATGCAGGACCCACCACTCAGGAAAGACTGATGATGGGAGGAGAGAAATGAAACGACCTGGCGTTGGGGGAGTGGGGCAAGCAGCAGAAGGCTGCATCTGGAAAGTGCACTGTCTCCAGCGCTTCAGACGACACAGGTCAAAGGCCCTTCCGCCCAGGCTAAGCCCTAAAATCCCCAAGTCACCGGCTTGTGTTGCAGAACAACCCCCACTGCTGCCAGAAAACCAGGGAGCCCAGCACAGGGAAGGCCCCTCGCTCTGCTGTGCCCGGACCTTAAGGCACCACCCTGGAGGGGGGCTCCGGGAGAAGCTGGTTGGCCAAAAGACTTGCAGGAGGCGTGGCTGCTGGCAGCAGTTTCCATTTCCATATGCGAGAGATCCCTCCAAAGGTGCTGGCAAAGCTTGGGGCTGATGACTGTCTTCCTGGATATCTGGAGAGGTTTATCTAACGCGAACTACTCCCAAGTGCAGACAACCAACATGGAGCTGAGACAAGCCCTTTCCCAAAAGCCATTATGAGTTTCTAAGTACCTGCCCAGAAAGGAGGTTGGGGCATAATAATATTAAACACTATCTGACAGTTCCGGAGCCGTTGTTAAGGTTAATGAAAATCAGTTTAAATGTGTAAACGAGAACTTCGAGGGGGGAAATGTCAAAGGAACGAGCTGCCCCAGGGCGGGACAGCAAAGCAGCACCCTCCCACCTGGAGAGTCAGAGGGAGCTTCCCACAGGGTGACAGCCGCATGCCAGCACAGACAGACAGGAGGCACCGCACAGAGGTGGCGTGCAGGACAGAAGTGGAGTCCCGACCACTCCTGCTCTGCCAGCTCCGGACCTGAGCTCCCCGCCGCTCCCAGCGTCTCCTTAGCACAGCGCCTAGTGTCCCGGATCCAAACTGCCCACCCCCAGGGCTGGGGTGAGGCGACCCGCTGGACCCAACTCTGCTCCGTCAGCTTGGCTGCTGCTCTCTGTGTCCGAATGGCCCGGGATCTGCACACATTCTGGTAACATGCTAACCGATGCACTGCCGGCCAAGGGGAGCGGTCACGTGCGGCTGACGGGTAGCCTTCTTCTCAGTGTCTCTCAGGCCCCTCACCCTCCTCTACCTGGCTAATTCCTCCCTCTCCTGGCTCAGCTGAAGCCTCTAGGTTGCCTCCCAAGTTCCAGGGTCCCAGGTTCCAGGGCCCCCTGCCCCGATTCCTGTCACCATCACCATCACCAGCATCCCACTCCCACCCTCACCACAGCTGTAATTTAGTGAGCACCTGCTGTGTGTCCCAGATAGTGTTCTAACAAGTTCACATATATCAACCTACTTCATCCTCATGAAATCCCTGAGAGGTAGGTCCTACTGTGACCCACACTGCATGGGGGTTCAAGCTTAAGGGCTCTAGGTCACCCAGCTTAGCCGTGGTGGAACCGGAATCCCAGGGGGCCTGGGACGTTGCTGTTGGTAATAACTGCTAAATGATCGTGAGACTGAGGGCAGGCGACCGAACCTCCACCTAACGCAGCAGCTGCAGAAGTGGTGTTGGAGTCAGACTTCCCAGGTTCAAATCCTACATACTGGCCGTGTGACCTTGGGCAAGGGATCTTACGTCTGTGTTTCCTTAAATGGACAACACATCTACCTCGTGGGGCAGCGGTGAGCATTACATTGACACGGTCCGTGTGAAACGGTGAGTGTGGTGGCATCGTGAAAAACAGAAATTGTTCAATAACGATCAGTCACTGACACTACTCCTACTACTACTGCACCATCAGCAGAGTGGAGATGAGCATCCCGACTTCACTTGGATGGTGACGAAATCAAAAGAGGTGAGATGTGGGGGGCGCCCGCCAATGCCTGGCATAAAGGATCTGAAGGAACAGCATGAAGAAAGGCTCTCTGCTCCGCTCCCTCCTGGCCTGTGGACCGGGGCTCGCAAACTTTTCTGGGAAAGGCCAGACAGTAAATAGTTCAGGCTTTGCATGCCCTATAATCTCTGCGGCAACTACTCAAGTCTGCCATTCTGGGACAAAAGCAGCCATCGACAAAAAAGCTTTACTTCGAAAACAGATGGCAGGCCGCAGTTTGCTGACCCTGCCATGCACTGAGGCCTAGGCTACTCTGAGCCAAACAGCTGAGCACGGAAACCCAGCCCTGTACCTGCAGCAGCCATAGATCTGTGCCGCCAGGCACTGAAGGCACTGACGGGTGCAAGCGGCAGAGCAGGGCCACAAGACAGGCATTAGCTCAGCGGTCATTTTCTGAGCACCTACTCTGTGCCCGGTGCATGGGACAGAATATGTCACAGTCCCTGCAGCAGAGGGGCTAGCAGCCCAGTCCAGGAACACAGCCATAAAAATAGAACACGGTGTGACATTGAGGTTCAGTCTCCTCATCTGCAACCTGGACACAAGAATAATACCAAATCTTGTAAAGCAGAATGAGAAAAATGCATGGGAAGCCCCTGGTGGGGTGCTGGAGTGATTATTATTCTTACCCGTCTCCTAGGAAGCAGAAGGAGAGGGCAATCCACTTGAGATGACTTTCAGAAGCTTAAGGGCATAAGCTTTGTGCAAAGTCTGTTTGGGGTAGAACGGGTAACACACAGGCCAATGTGAGTCATGTTCTATCGCAAATAAAAATCGGCCCATGAATATACATAATCCCCAAGGTAATTCTCCCAATCTCGCAACGGTAATGGAGCCACCCTCGCTCACTGAGGCATGAATATTTACCGTCCTCTGGCTTTACTGCTCTCGATCTGGGTTCAATTTTGCAAATTAAAATGAGGGCTCTGTGGATACAGAGATTACAGGAGAGCCTCCTGAAGCCTGCTGTCCCTGGTGAGGGAGCCGGGCAGGGTAAGCCAGCTCTTGCCCGCTGGCCTGGGCCTTCTGCCTTGAGGGTCAGAAGCAAGAGAAAATGGGACGAGGGGTGGCAGGGGGGTCAGGACCTAGGAAAACAGAGCGGGAACAGGAATGTCACTTAAAATGGAAACCTGTTTCAGGCGGGAAAGGTGGGAAAACACCCCAGGCGTTTCTTTTTGACGGTTGAGGGGGGTTTCTGAGTAGCCAAAAGAGCAGCAACTTTATAACCAGACAGACCTAGCTTCAAACCCCATCCAGGACTTGAACCTGGGGCATGTCATCTCACTTCTCTGGGCCTCAGCATCTCTCTCTGTAAAAAGGTTGGTTAAATACTGCCTTCCTCCCGTGGCTGATGTGAGAATCGAGATGTCTGTGCAAGGTGCCTGGCTCTGAGCTCTTCCTTGGTGGCCGCAGGCCCACAGCTCCTCACGCATCTGCTGCCTGTCAGAACACGCACCGTGCAGGATGGCACATGGGATGCGGGCCGAGACCTCATGGGCAAGGACCAGAAAGGCTTGGCAGGGGCAGTGATGTCGGCCAAGGAGGTGACACTGACTCTCACCCAGGGCAATTCTGGCACCACATCCAACCCCCAGACTGACTGCAGTCTAGCTGGGCTTAACTAAATGCCTGCAGTGAGGCCAAAGAAGAGCCAACATTTCCAACTGGGCCTCGCTGGTCGAGGGAGCAAGAACAAAGCATCCCATGACTTTTGCTGTCCTGAGCGAGAGGGCAAGGTGGGGGGCGGGGGGGAGGACATCAAGTGGCAGAGCAGGGCTGCGGGTGCTGTGACAGGTAGCTAGGGGAAGCTGCTGGCCTCCTACAAACGCGGGACACCTGTCTGCCCGCCACAAAACCTGGTTCCCTGGAAACCAAAAGCCAGAGATAGAAAGAGTCACTTAATCTGGCTCAGCTAATCTCAGGGCTCTCAAAAACCAACTGGCACAAAACCTGGGCGAAATTCAGTCCAAAAAACCTTTGCAAAGGGCAAAACTACCACTTCTTGAGCGCCTATTGTATTTCGGGTATCAGACGAAGCCCTTCTATTTCTGTCTTTAAAAAAAATATATTTTTTTAACATTTATTTATGTTTGAGAGACACAGAGACAGAGTGTGAGTGGGGGAGGGGCAGGGAGAGCAAGGGAGATGCAGAATCCAAAGCAGGCTCCAGGCTCTGAGCAAACTGTCAGCACGGAGCCCAACGCAGAGGGCTCGAACTCACGAACTGTGAGATCATGACCTGAGCCAAGGTCAGATGCTCAACCGACTGAGCCACCCAGGCGCCCTTGGATGAGGCCCTTCTTAAGCATGCCCTTGACTCACAACAGTCCATGGGGGAGGGATTCCCATGCAGCCTTAATGATCAAGGAGCCTAGGGCTCATGGACTCTCGCCGTTAGCCACACAACCAGAAGGTGCTGGGGCCAGGCGGGGCACACCAGAAGCCCGTCGCATGCCCTACACTACACCACATCCAAGGATCCAAGGATCCAAGGATGAACTGGACAGAACCCTCCATCCCCTGGAGCTTCCCCCCACCTGACGACCTGCTCCTGTGCATCATGCGGCAAGGGCTGTCCCGGGGTGACAAGGAAGGTTTGAGGAAGGAACCACTCGGCAGGGAACCTGGAGCGGAAATCCAGAGAGGAAGTGACGTCTGCGCTGGGTCTTGAGGATGGGGGTGGGGAAGCACACAGGTCAGGAAAGAGTGAGAGCACACGAGGAAGCATGGCTGCAGCTGGCAGTACAGAGCCCCAGAGCTCACGCCAAGTTGCTGGAGCTTTCTCCTGGGGGCAGGAGAAGGCCATGAGATGCCGTCATGCAGAGGGGAGATGTGATGAAGTATAAAAGTCAGAAAGACCCCAGGGGTAGCACATGTGGACAAATGGCTGACGGGGAAAAGACCGAGGGCACGTGGAGCAGATGGAGGAACTGTGGCGGGCAGACAGAACGCCGGCTCCGGGGGATGGGACCTCGGTCTTGTTTGCCAATTACATTCAGAGTGCTGTGTGTCTGGCACACAACAGGCACCAAGTAAATGTCTGCTGAGCGAATGAAGAACAGAATGAGAATCTGAAGTCAGATGAGAGCCCGGGCCACGAGCCTGGACAATGGGAGCACACCTAGCGGAGTGTGCAGGGGGGTAAGGCGCACTGCCTCTCGGGCCTGGCAGTGGTCGGTGTGCCCGGCCCTCGTGCCCTTCGCCAGAGGGGCACACCATCTGCAGGGCTCGCACGGTGCTAGCGAGGCCTGGGACCAAAGGGTTACTAGCCGTGCCCGGAAAACCCTAACCCCCAGCCTGACTAAACGTCTTCTATTTTTCTTTCTGCTTTCTTTAAGACCCCAGATGTGTTCTTGCACATCAAAAGAGAGCAACTTATAAAGTTAAACTAAATCAAGGGCTTTTGTTCTGAGGCATCGTTGCTGAACTAATTATTCCTGTATGTTGTTTAATGAAATAGTGGTGCCATATATTAAACCAGTTAACAGGATGAGCACATGAGTTACAAGGAAGGTCGGGGCTGGGATTATAAATTTAACTTTTTCTTAAGAAGAGATGAAACAAACCACTCAACTCCCCGCTGTCGTATGTCACGGGAGGGGAAAATGATGGCACCACGCAGCGCCGAGGGAGGGCCGTGCCCTGGTTCACGGATGCTGGCGGCACCGAGCCGGGCGGTGGGTGGAGGGCCTCAGCCTTCTGGCTCCCAGCCCTGGTTCCTCAGCACCCAACCTCCAGGAAGGCTCAGTGCTCACTCCTCATCCCCCGCGTTCCCTCGGTCTCGTGACCTCCAGGCCCACGTGACACCGTGCACACAGGCTGACCGGCCGACCCAACAGCCATCCAGAAAGTCAGAAATAGCCCTCACAGCTCTGTACACACAGAGGGGCTGTGCAGCAGTTCCCGGAGCCAGAAACACCCGGAACAGTCCGCAAGTCAATCGTGAGGGATGGCTCAATAGCATGGCACCACCCTTTTGTGCATCAAAACGCAGGACACAAAGACAGAAGCCACATGTGAAGATGCCACTACATATTAGGTGAAAATACTAACATAACAGTGCATGTAAGAGAAGCCCGCTTTGGCTTTTTATTCTTAAATATGCATATGAGCTTGTGTGTGTGTGTGTGTGTGTGTGTGTGTACTGTACGAACGTAAAGAGGGGTATGGAGCATGCTCTTAATGCTGGCAATGCTGGGGAGCAGAATTTCAGGGAACTTTAACTTTCAACTAGAGGTGACGGTGTATTAACTTTCCACGAGTATGTATCTATTGTAATTGAATAAAACAATAAATAAACATCATTCTTCAAAAAGTAAAACCACAAACAAGCAGCAATACCCCTGTGTCAGAGGCTGGAGTCAAGTTGATCCAGAAGGGCTTTCCTTTCCCGGCAATGCAAGAAGCATTATGATGAAGATGTACTTCATGGGTTACTTACATAAGTAAAATTAATATAGAACAATTTAAGAAAGAAAACACAACATAAAAATAATATCAGGCAACCGATAAAAATGGCAACTAACCAAGAGCTCTCAAATATATGACCCATATTTGCGAAAGAGTAGTGCTAAAATGCATCAGAAAGAGTGACACGACATTACGTAAAAATTAAGTACCGTGATCTCTGCTATGCAAATATAGAGCATATAATCACAGGAAGGTGAATTAAAGGAAATTCACATAAAAATGATCGTTAGAATTATGGTCAATTTTTTTCCCTTAGTTTTTTTTTGCATTTTCCCCATTAGGCATGTATTGCTTTTATAATCTGAAAAAAAGAGGTCAACAACTAAGAAGAAGAAAAAGTGCTGAAAAAGCGTGTACCAGTCAGGGCCCACAGTCCCAGCCGCCCTGGCAGTAGAGGGGACCCTGCAGGTCCCAGGTGAGTGTAGGGGCTCCTAGAAATGGAGCCTCACCCTCCACGGCGCTAACGCTGTGCAGGGACCTCAGGCCAACAAGGACTTCCGCCAAAGGATTAATTGGCTGCAGCGCGTGGTACCATTGGCAGACTGACTCTCCTCCTCCAAAGCCCACGTCCTGCCTTCTGGAAGCACAGAGCAGAGGCTGCAGGAACCCGAGCATGGCCCTCAGCCCCGGCCCTGCTCACTACGACTTGCCAGCCATGTGACCCTGAGCAAGGGCCCCCGCTTCCTGAATGTAAACCGGATGAAGGTCCCCTCTCCCCGTGACTGTAGACAAACTTAACTGCCATCTTCAGTGGGAAGACCCTGGCACACGGATAAACCTAAGCACTTGTATTTTCTGTAGAGAGTAAGGGCGGTGCACACGCAGCATGCACGACACACCTGACCCTGGACTAAGTGGGGCTCTACACGCACGAACGCATCACTCCCCACACCCATGAGTAGGTACTGGTCTCATTCCTGGTGGACAGCCGAGAAGAGAGGGAAGAGGGAGGGGTAAGGGTCCCTTCCCAAGTCACACAGCTAGGGAACGGTTGCGTGTTGTCCAGAATCGACAACGTACCAGGTGCTTCATGTGGGCATCCTCACGGCAATGTTGTGATGCAGAACTGATGTACGAGCGGGGGACGAGACCTACAGGGGCTGTGTGACTGGACCAAGCCCACACGGCCAAGAAGTGGTAAGCCGGAGACTTCAACCAGGAGCTGCGAGTCCAAAGCTGACGCTCACCCCAAAGCAGGCCACCTTCCCGGGGACCTATATCTCCTTGCAGAAGGGCTTAGAATTCTTACGATGCATTCATTGTAGAGCAAGAACACTGTCTTCTTAGTCTTCGTTTATAGAGACACAGCTAAATGGTGAAGAGAAAAGGGAAGGGAAGAGCACATGTGAAGAGGGCCCCTCCCATCGGCCTGTCGCGCAACTAGGAGGTGCTGGGAGACGAAGCCTCGCCCATCGGCAGCTCTGCCTGTTGTCTGCACCTCCAGAAGCAGGTCAGGACCCGAGGTGAGGCAGCGGCCTGCCGCAAGGATGGTGGCCCACCCATCTCTCAACTGTTCCTCATTAGCTGGAACATTCCACTTTTCAACAACCAAGGACGCCTCTGTCCTTCCTTGGAGGGCGAGGGCGGACCCTGTTCCGAACACTGGTATTTCTCCTGGTGGGTGCTCACACCAAACAAAAGCTCCCCTATCTCAGCGCGGTCTGGTGACACAAGGGCGGCAGGCTCTCTCTATCCTGTCCTCTGAGCGTGGAAGTGGCCAGCAGATGGACAGGGCCGATGTTCTGGAGAAAAGAGCCTAGCCTGAGAAGCGGCCCTGAGCCCAGGGAGCCGTTGCAGACCCAGGCTCTGAGGGTGGCTGGGAGGCCCTGCCCGTCTGAGGTCCACGGCTGACGCGGGACTCAGGCACAGAGTGTGCCCTTTTGCACTGTGGCGCGCCTTCATCTCAGAGGGAAAAGGACTGTGATAGCATCTCTTTCACAAGGTTGTCTGGCGTTAAATTTTTTTTTTTAATGTTTATTTATTTTTGAGAGAGAGAGACAGAGCATGAGCAGGGGAGAGGCAGAGAGAGGGAGACACAGGATCTGAAGCAGGCTCCAGACTCTGAGCTGTCAGTACAGAGCCCGATGAGGGGCTCAAACTCACAAACTGCGAGATCATGACCTGAGCCGAAGTCGGACGCTTAACCGACTGAGCCACCCAGGTGCCCCGGCATTAAGGCAGAAGGAAGGACCCAGAAATAGCTCTGGACCTGCCATGGAGCTGGGTTCTCTCCTCCTTCTGAGGGGAAAGGGTTCTGACCCTCTTTTGACTGCCTTTCAGACTCTGCGCTTTGCAGTATGACAGCCCCAGGACGAGGCCAGGGGGTACGGGCGGGAACCCTGGCTGCCGCAGATACTATGCAAGAACAACACGTTGCAGTCCCTGTGTGCTGAACGTTGCCCATGGGCCCACTGTTAAAAACTGCAGAAAGATCACATTTCTGTAAAAATAACTACATTGTTAATGAATGAAGGGACCATACAATTAAAGAGAATCTCGTGGTTAATCCTTTTCTAAAACATATTACCATCCTCTCATGAGACTTTGGTCTGAATCCAAATTTTAATTTTTAACATTGTCTTAGAGGGAGATCTCCTACATTATCCATAACCTTGGTTCACTTATTTTTCCAGTTGGTTCACATTGTTGTGTAGTTTGTGTCCTTACCTAGACTCCTTTAAATACATACAGTTTAAACGTTCTGTAAGTTTAAATACTTACAGTTTTACTGAGTGGGCTGTTCCCCACAGAGATTGCTTTATTTAACAGAAGGCCTCCCCCGGGGCAATGCCAAAGTCAAAGGGTTTTGCTGAAGGCGGCCAGAGGCAGGGGTGGGGGCGCAGGTAGACCCAGGGAGCACAGAGAGCCTGCATGCCTGATCCTGGCGGCACCTTTCCAGACTGTGAGTTGAGAATTCAGAGGGGTCAAAACCAACTGTTCTTGTTTTAAGTGAAAAAGGAACCGAACAGAATGGAGTATGGGGCAATGCAAAAGAAACCAGGAGGCGAATGTGTTGCTTTGTAAAACTTGCATGTTCTCTGCCTGTATGTGTCCTGCATCAGGATGTGAAATCTACCGCTGCTGTGGATTATGGGGGAAATGAGCGGGCAGACACTGCACTACTGTGTGCTCCTTACAAAGAAACCAGCAGCGTCCCTTGCCCTCTGGCTCCAGTTCCCTGCCTGCAGATGTGTGAGCGGGGGAGCAGGGGGTGGGCGCCAGGCCGCAAGTGTGCTAAGAGGCAGTCTCCCAGCTCTGATGACTTTGTACAATTTTAGGAACTCTCAAGGTCAAGGTGAAAGCCCCAACCCCACTGGGATGGAGGTGAATGGTAGCAGCATCCCTTCGGTGGCCTCCAGTTCAACCCTGCGTCTCCAAGCACAGGGGGGAGGCTTTGGAGCTGAGAGGCGGCAGGAAGCAGTTCTATATGGCCCCTTCCTTACAACGAAAGAAGAGAAAACATAGGAAATCCTGCAACTTTCTCCTGTCTTTAATTAAATACACAACTCTGCTGAGTCCTAATTTCCTAACCTTGCCGAGAGGCTCATCATAGACCATGCCACAGGAACGTTCTCAACGGTGCCTCAGATGGTCTCAAAACGTTGTGGCCAAAGGGCATTCAGACGATAATGGTGACACCTGCTTTTCTTCCTGGAAAGTGCAGATACCGCGCACTGCCTTTGGTTCTGTTACGACTTCATTAAGCTGCACAAGGTGTATGTGGTTGGAAAAACAACTGCTCCTTTGTGTTGCTTTTCAGTTTCCTTCTCTAAATGTGTCTATTTTAAATGGGTCAGTGGATGTTAAAGCTAGGAAAAGATGGCATTTGAATAAGATCCCAGAATGTGGCATCCAGCATCTCAGCAGGCCAAGCCAGGCTAGGCCGGGAGAGCCAGAATAGGGAAGTGAGACCGTGGAGACGGTGCCAAGTGCCACGGGCCCAGGTGCCTCCTGGGAAGCATCTCTGCTCTCCTCGAGTGGAAGAGGGGGTCCCAGAAGCTCCCCAGCTAGAGGAGGCCACGCTGCTCTGGCCAGGAAGAGCACTCTCCGGTGATTCGGATTTATACCTCACTCCCCAGGCAATTTGCCTTTCCCAGTTTTTCTCTAAGTTCTACCACAGATCCTCAAATAGCGGCTTTGAATCTTTACATACAAAATCAAAATGACCTACAGACAGAACTAATGGTCTTTTGGCAACTAAAAATCCAAATTTAAATCCTGGTTCTGCTACTTACCAGTTGTATGATCCTGGACAAGTTTCCTCCTTGAGCCTCAGTTTCCCCATCTGAAAAACGGAGAAGGTACCTCTGGCAGAGCACCCAAGGGTCTGCTCAGTGAGCGTGTTTGTCATCTGCATGGAGCCAGCAAGCCCTCAGCAAACCGCAACTGCCTGCCTCCCCAGCCCTGTGTGTCACCCCTCTCCTCCAAGAAGGTCTCGGCCCCTTGACATCTTGCCTCAAGGCTTTCTCTACCACCCTGGATCCATCCCTCTTCTAACTGACCCAGCCTTAAGGGGCTGCTCTCAAACACGTCCCCATGGTCAGCCCCCCTGGGCTGTCTTTCCCGCAAGGACCCATGGCTCAGTGCTGCCCACACCCCTGCCCAGCTGTGGTGCCCTGTGCAAATCCGTGTCCCCGCACGGGTTCTCACCCTTTCTGGACACACCATTCACAGATCACCTGCACTTGGATGGACTCTGATCCCCGAAAAAGGAAACTCACCCAAACACATTCATCTTCCCTCAAAGGTCCTACCTGGCCTTTTCTGTGAACAAGGACGGTTGCACCAAATTCTATCTGTGGCCCCCACTCCTGCTCCATCCTGGAATTCTGGTCTCTCCAAGACTCGTGTTAGGAACACCCAACAGTAAGCAACATGCTGCTTTATCATCCTCCTGTGACCACTCCGCTTCAATCCTCAGTTGATTTTCATGAAGAATCAATAAGAGAACAAGTAAATGTTCCCTTTCATACTCTTACGGTCAAAGCCAGTCTATTCAAATGAGATACTGTGTGTAGGCTTCTAGTTGGCTATTCAGCACACAGTAGGCCCTGAAGCAGTGCTAGCTGAAACACCTCACTTTCCAGCTCAAAAGAACAGAACCACTGTCATGCGGGCAAAGCCTGGCCTTTGAGGAGACTGGCACTCAAGTGCCTGACACTCAAGTGCTGTGCAATTTAATGGCATTGGCCTCAACTGCTTCATCTGCTGGGAGGGGATAAGAATACTGACTCCCTGGGGCATCTGGGTGACTCGGTCAGTTAACTGTCCAACTTTGGCTCAGGTCATGATCTCAAGGTTGGTGGGGTCAAGCCCCACATCGGGCTCTGTGCTGACAGCTCAGAGCCTGGAGCCTGCTTCGGATTCTGTGTCTCCCTTTCTCTCTGCCCCTTCCCGTTCATATGGTCTGTGTGTCTCTCTCAAAAATAAAATAAACATTAAAAAAAAATCTTTGTTTAAAGCCTAGTTTAGCCCATGGCATACAGTGGGAACACAATAAAAGCTGTGTCTTTTCTCAACTGACACCTTCCGCCCACCTCCCCACAATTCCCCACTTAGTCTGGTGCACACACTAAGCCCAGAGTAAACCTAGCCCCAGAGGGGCTGAGGTCAGAGGCTTGGCCCCTTTCTGGATGGACGGCCTGGCTCTTGCAGCCTTGAACGGGCAGGAACCTGAACCACCAGGCACCATGCAATATAGGCAGAGCTGGGCCCAAGTTTGGCATGTGGCCTCTTCTCTGAGGCCAGCCCACGGCCTGAGTGGCAGAGACCTGGGCTCACTGCTGAGAGTTCCACTTCTCCAATTGTACTTATCTGCACGTGCACAGCACGTCTGGAAATTGCTGTAAGTTCAAACTCCTTGGCCCATTTACTCTTAGCCACACAGCTCAAGTGGCAAGACAGATTACTGGTGAGCGCAGGGTACCACTGGGACCACACACGGTCTGGGCCTCATAATTTAGGACTGAGGAGAAATGCTGATCTCACAAAATACCAGCGAGTCAGTACTCCTCCCTGCCACAGAGAGCACACTGAAATCCTCCTCATCGTCCCCCAAACAGAACCAGCTCAGGGCCCAACCGTGCAAACAGCATCATCTCTGCTTCCCAGGGAATGTCCCAAGAGACCCAGTGATGGCCCCGTGCACACAGCTGGAAGTGGTGAGGCTGGGCTGCTCCCCTGCTTAGTGTGAGTCAAGTACCTATCTCAGAGCCGAGTACTGATACTCCATGGTTCAGTCTAAATACACCTCCCTATCTGTCCTTGTTGCAAATAAGACAGCTCAGTGAGTTCCTGGCCCCGTTCATCCAGCCAACGTTCACTGAAGGCTGCTTGGAGCCAGGCCACAGGGGAAGAGAGACAAAGTGAACATGGGCTGTGGCTCAGGATGCTCTGTAAAGGCTTTTCAGATACCAGGCTGGGCTTGTGGGAGCCAGGCCTTACCTCTCGGGAGCTCCTTGCGTTAGCTGGGCCCCTCAAGTCCCTCCTCCTCACTGACAGCCTGAGGCATCACCTGCCACAACGAGAAGATCTAAAAAGAGCCCCCCACATCCCTGCTCCCCCTCCCAGGAACCAAGTCCTTTCCTCCACATTCAGCACAGTGGCCTTGGCCCCAGGAAACACAGACTCTGAACTGGGTGTCCTTTTTCTCCAAGTCTCTGGCTCCATCTGCTGTCTCTGAATGTCACAAGGAGCTGAGGCTGGAAACAATGTCCGGAGGGTGCCTGTAAGCCTTGAGGATGGCTTGTGGAGGGCCAAGGCCAGGGTAAGAATGGCCCTGAGTGTGGCCAGGCCCCCACACCCAGTGCAAGGCTGCCCTCGTTCTCGGAGGATGGGGCGGAGCAGGAGGGTGCTGGTGAGAAGACTGTTTGCTTGACCCTTGAGCCCACCGCAGTCTGGTTTCAATTAAGTACAAAAATGAGCCTAGTTACTAGGTTACCCTACTTGCCACAACTCGTCTGAAAAGCCAGAAATCATGTCACACAGAGTGACCTGGGGTTTCATCCATGGTGCTACAGTGGCTATATGGGAGAAAGAATGTGGGCTTGGAATTAGAAAGCCCTAGATTGGGGATGAATCATAGTTCAAACACATCCATTGTGCAACTTTGGAAAATTCACCTTCCTGAGTCCTACTCTTCTCAGCTGTCAAAGGGAATAAGAAGTACCTCTAAAGGATAGCATTATGCGAATTAAGGGAGATAATGTATGTACAGTAAATAGCACGAACCTTATCTTAGTCAAATCTTTTGCAGAAAAAAAAACTACCCATTTTACAGATGGGGAAACTAAGGTTCAAAGAGCTCTGTAGGACTTTAAAATTCCATATTGATTTTAAAAAAGGCCATTATGTATTATAAATCAGAATCACATTTAAACCAAAATGAACCAGAAGGTTAAAAGTGAAAAAAGATAAAGAACAAAAAGAAAACTGGATCAACAAATTGAAATCTAACAACCCGAAATTCTAGGCAGAAAGGTTAAATGAGTCAAAGGGGGCACTGATGATTAATGAAGGTTTAATTCACAATGAGGATATGAGTCATAGATATTCACATACCAAAACACAGAGCAGCAAAATACATAAAGCATAAATTGCAGGGAAGGAGACAAAACTCAAAAAACAACCAATTCACTCCTGTGAGCCTCTGACGGCTCCAGCAAGGAAAGTAAGTAAGAATATTAGAGGATCTGAACAAAATAAGAAACAGCTTGAACTAAGATCTACATACATAGGATATACAAGAGGTGTGTGTGTGTGTGTGTGTGTGCACGCGCACGCGTGCGTGTGTTCACCGCAAACTTTATATCCTGATAACAGAGTAAGTCTTTTTAAAAGCCCCTGGAACATTTACAAAATCATATATTAAGCCATGAAGGAAAACTCAATAAACTCCAAACAGTTGACATGATACAGGCCACATTCTCCCCCCACGGTGCAATAAAAACTCTAAATGCATAACAAAACTAATAGGAAGAAAACCAACTTGGAAATGAAGAAGAGTTTACCATTACACAACTCTTGAGTCAAAGGAGGACTTAAAACGGAAGTGGCAGACTATCTAGCAAGTAACAACAACATAAATAGTGGAACACAACAAGAACAGTGCTTGGGGACAGTCACAACCTTACACACCTAGAGAACTACGCGAGAGCAGTACACTTAGCTTCTAAGTCAGGAGGCTAGAAGAACAATTAACCCAAGGAGAGAAGCACAGAGCAAAAGTAAGAGCACAAATTATTCAATAAAAAAAGAGAACAGTGGGATTGATAAATGCAACAGCAAGTTCTTAAAAATGGTAAAAAATAATTACACAGAATTAGAAATAAAAAAAACAGGAAGTGACCATATATTAAAAAATAGCATGGAGTTCATTTGCATTGTTGTCAATGCAAATACATTTGACAACAGAACTTAAATAGAGAATTTTCTAGGAAAGTGTGTTTCCCAAAACTGTCCCTGGAGGAGGTGGAGGTCTAAAAGAACATGGAGGAAAAACATTAAAGTTACCGAAGTGCTTAATCCCAAGGCAGTACCAAGTTCAGATGGTATCAGAGACAAATTCTTAAACTGCAGTTTAAGATTCCAAATGGTCTAAGGAACAGATAACTATTTAAAATGTTTAAAAAGATTCAAGAAGGAAAGCTGGGACAAAAGCAGATGTTTCAATCCCAAATATCCATGTAAACAGCTGAAATACCAGTAAATACAATTCAGTGGTATATTAAAAGAATCGTCTGCTACAACTCAGGAGGACACATGCTAGAATGCAATACTGGAGAGCCGGGGAATGTAAAACAGCATGTTAACGGTCAAAAGACAAAAACCCTGAATCTTTCCAAAAGATGCCATAAAGGATTGTGACAAAATTCAAGGGCAGCTCTTGACTTAAGAAGATAAGAATAAGTGGATATTTTCCTTTATACGAGAAAAGAGATACATGAGAGCAAAAGCTAGCATCTTGCTTAAGGATAAAACGTTAGCCACATTTTCATTAAAGTTATAAACAAAAGGATGTCTGTCATTTAACATGACGCTGAAACTACTAAGCAATGTAATAAGACACGAGAAGGAAACTGGAGGTCTAAATAATGAAAAGGAAAAATGGAATTAATTATAAAGCTAGAAAACTGAAGAGAATAAATGGAAAAAAATAAGGGAAACAATATTGAAGTCTGTTTCAGTAAAGTGGTGGGTTACAGTATTAATATTAAAAAATCAACAGCTTTCCTATAGAGACAAATTAAAATTACAATAAAGAAAAGATCCCATTGATAATAGCAGCCAGAAAGATGAAATGCCTAGGTAAAAACTGAAGAAATGTGCAGGATCTATTTGAAGAGAACTCAAAAACTTGAAGTAAATGAGAAGACATACAGTGCTCTCAGATAGGAAGAGTCAAGATTTTAAAGATGTAAACTCTTTTTGAATTAATCCTTAGTCAACTCAATTCCAATTATAATATCAAAAATTACCTTTTGGCAATTAAAAAGGATATTAAAGTTCATCTGAAAAATAAACACGCAATAATAGCTATAAAGATGCTAAAAGAAAGCAAAAGGGGAAATGGGAGTGGGGGAGAGGCAAGTCTAGCCCTACCAGCTAAAAATATATTATTATGAAGCTATAATAATCAGAAAGACAGCAAAGAAACAGGTTGGGACAGGAGGAAAAAGTGAGCAAATCAACAGAACAACAACAGCAATGACACTGCGATGGATTTAAATAGCTAGTAACAAAGGTAACACTTCAAATCGGGGGGTAAAAGGATTATCAACAGAGGGTGCTGGCATTACCAGCTGACTGGTGGGGGAAAATAAAGCGAGATACTACCTTCCTCCTTGTACCAAAAAAAAAGTCAGATTAAATGTAAGCATATGGATGGATGAGAAAAATTTCTGATGTAAGCATGGGTGAATTATAAGCTTGGAGGCCATTCTAAGTAAGACAAAAAACACAGAAGTCATGTAAGTCCCATGAAACAGCCTATAGAAATGTGTAAAACTTCTAAATAGGGGGGAAAAAGGCAAATCAAAAGATTAACAAAGGGGTAGGGACTAGTTATTTACAGCACAACTAACATGGGACTAATTTCCTCATTGTACAGAGTTTACGTAAAGTAATGTGAAAAAGAAAGCCCACTACAAAAATGGACTAGAGCAGAAACAGGGAACTTACGGACAATGAAGCTCAAATGGCCAATAGACACATGTGGAGATAGCCTCTTTCATAAATGAAAGAAACAAAAATCAAGCTATCAGGAAATACTGCTACCTTACTTACCAGGTCAGGTAAGAATTAAAGTAACTGATAATATTTCATCTGGGCAGAGTTCTGGGGATATGGGCAACCTCACATATTACCATAGGACTGTAAGCTGGCACTACCTTTCTGAAGAGAAATTAGGCAATATTTATCAAACTACAAGTGCAGAGCTACAGATCATTTGATCTAGTAATCACATTGCTAAGGATTTATCCATGGATACATTCACACAAGGCCATCAAGATAAACAAAATAGGATGTTTATGCAGCATCACTTGCAATTTTTTTTAAAAGGCAACAAACAGACCAGGGCTCAATAGTGGTCAAATAAAATACGGTACGTCTACATGACACAATATATACAAAACATTTAAAAGCAAGAAACACGTACATGTTGACAAATATCTCTAAGAGTGTAATATTAAATTAAAAAGCAAGCATTTTTTCTGAGTATAACTTTAAGATTTTATTTTTAAGTAATCTCTACACCCAACATGGGGCTTGAACTCATAACCCTGAGATTAAGAGTTGCATGCACCATAAACTGAGCCAGCCAGGCGCCCCTCTGAGTGTAATTTTTTTTTTAAGTTTATTTATTTATTTTGAGAGAGAGACAGAGAGAGAAGGTGTGAGCAGGGGCAGAGAGAGAGAGAGAGAGAGAGAGAGAAGGAGAGAGAGAATCCCAAGCAGTCTCTGAGCTGTCAGCGTGAGCCCAAGGCAGGGCTCGAACTCATGAACCATGAGATCACGACCTGAGCCAAGATCTCACCAAAACCAAGAGTTGGACACTTAACCGACTGAGCCACCCAGGCGCCCCTC